>NC_051160.1:177286535-177542496 GCF_013339745.2 Dermacentor silvarum | reverse complement strand
CCTCTGATCCATGCACAGGACCGCATTGCCGAGTCAAACTAGGGACCATCCCCCTTTCCAAATTCTCATCCTCTCACCACTTCGTACCTATTGTATTTCCACAGTGCCCTATTTTTCATCACAGGCTTCACAGCTGCATTTCTGCTACCTTTAGCCGTCACATATTTTTCATGTTCCGTAGGTACTCAGCCCCATTGTTTTCCACACTCAAGTATTTGTATACTTATCCACCACCTCCAGCGTAACCTCCTGTATATCCTAGGCTCGCTGCCCTGATTATCATTAAAATCATGACTGCCGATTTTTCTTACTAAACTTCAAACCTAAGCTATCTCCCTCTTTACCACAGATGTCCATTAATCTCTGCAAGTCTTCCTTGCTGCAGTCAGCCCATAGTACAATGTCATCCGCATACATCAGTCCTCGGTAATACTGTTTAATCCATTTCCTTGCTTGAATAGGAAAGGTGAAGCCAAGTCCCGTCCTCTCGAATTTTTCTCTAATCCTTGTAAATACAGCATGTACAACAGAGGTCACAGAGGGCACCCCTGCCTAAGCCCTGCTGTATCTCTATAGGCCCAGATACCTTGTTTTCCCATTTTATAAGCACCTTGTTACTTTTAGATATCTTTTAAAAGATTTCTTACTCCATCTTCTACCTCTAGAGTGCCCAGTATGTCCCAAAATCCTTTGGATTACACTGTCATAGGCTCCCTTGATATCCAGAAAGGCAAGCCATAGAGGCCTGTGTTCCTTTTCTGCTATTTCAATACACTGTGTCAATGAGAACAGATTATCTTCTAACCTTCTTTGTTTTCGGAGCCCAATTTGTAGTTCCCCCAGCACCTCCTCGTTCTCCACCCATGCCTGCAGTCTGTCCTTTATATCTGCATCACCACCCTGTAACCACTGACGTCACTGTTATGGGACGGTAGTTGTTATGTCGGCTTTATCCCCCTTTCCCTTATATATCATGCTCATATCCTGCCCAGTCTCCACCCGTCGGGGGCTTTGCCGTCCATTATCATTTTGCTCACTGCCTCTCTTAATGCTTTCTTAGATTTTGGGCCCAATGTCTTATATCAACATAATTGGGATGCCATCAGGACCTGTCGACGTGCTACTAGGAACCCTCTTCTCTGCCCTTTCCCACTCGCTTTGTGCCAGTGGAGCCACTGCACTGACTAGTCCATCCTCACCTGATTGAGCACATGCTATGTTTCGTTCTTTAAATTTTTCTGTCATTATTGTTCTTACATGTTCCATTGCCTCATCTCCCTCTAGTCGAACACCTTGAGCTGTAACTATAAACCTTTGCTCTAGGCTAGTCTTATTACTCAAGGAGTTGAGATGTTTCCAAAATTTCTTGGCTGCTTTTCTATCCTTTTGTTTACTTCTGACAACCATGGCTCCCCTTTCTTCTGATCTTCTCATTGATCAAATGGGATGCTTCCCTTCTACAGTTTAAAAAGTTATTCCATTTTCTGCCTACATCAGCTTCTGGTTCACCCCTCTGCTTTGAATATCTGTGTTCCCTGGATGCTTCCTGACGTTTCTCTATGGCCTTCTTAACCTCCTCATCCCACCAGCTCTTGGGTTTAAGTCTTCTGTTCCCTTTTGTCCCGACTCGTACCTTAGTAATTGCTCTAGCTCAAATAGTCCTGTTAAATTTGCATATGTCCATGCAAGTTAACAGGACACGGATGGATGGATGGATGGATGGGTGAGGCTGAACCCTTTAAATCGGGGGGTGGCATACGCCACCTAGCCATGACTATTAACATAATTTGTACTTTGTGGTGGGTGAAATTTCACCCCTGTCTTAATTTTATCCACCAATCAGATAACCTCTGTTTGGTTATTTCTACCCGCTTAAAGTCTATTTAATACACACCCGCACACCTAGAGCTCCTATATGGCATACGCACACCCGCACTGCAGCGCTCCTAGCGGCGGCCGCCGACTTTCAATGCAAAAGGTGCCACCCGGAAGGCCGCGGTCGGTACACTAACCAGTATATTTATTTAGGCACTATAGTTCGGTCAACATTCCACTCTAGCGGCTGTAGTTGTTTTTGAAGACACTTTCGGTTTCTGTTCTGAACATCAATCCAGTGTGCGTGCATAGTGTAACAAGATGGCGTCTGGTTCTTGGCGTGTGCTGCCGAAAGGTGTACGAAATGTCCTGAATGGGTGAGTATACGACCCTTGGAGCATATTGTCACTGCGCAGTATTATTTATGACTGCTCGACAAGGAGTGGCCGAGCGTTTGCGGCGGTCACAGTCAGAATAAGTTCGTACGAGGCAGCGTTCTCAAGAAAGGTGCCGGATGGATAGGTTGTGAGAAAAACTAAAAAGAAATTCACGAAACAGCGTGGAAGTCAACTTAGAAATCAAGGGTTTGAAAAGCACAGCCCACTCTACTACTATTCCTGCACTGTTCCCCGTCGAGTAGCCCTGTGGTTGCGGAGCACACACACGTGCCGAAATTGGAGACGCGCCCGCGGTGCCCCCTCGACTCGTCTGCACCAGTGGCAGGGCGCTGCAGAGTTGCAGTAAATGCAAGCCATAAAATTAGAAATGGGTGGAGCAGTCAGAATGAGTTCAGGCGCTTAGAGGGTTTGTACTAACTCAGTGCATAGAGGTTTCAGTAGCTCAGGATACACCTTTATCGATGGCATTTCTAAAGGAGCCTATGACAACGTAGTCAGGGAATTGTTATGGGATTTTCTGAAGCACGAAGGCATAGACAACGATTTCGTGGAGCTGCTGAGGGAGGTATATAGAGACAACCGAGTACAAGTGGTGTGGGAAGGTCGAAAAGGTAATGAGGTGGGGGGAATTCACCAAGGCCGGACCGAAGCAGGGATGTCCTCTGTCTCTGTTGTTCACGCTGTATGCTAAGGGCATAGAAAGACGACTGGAAAACAGTGAATGAGGGTGATCCTACATGCCTAATGGACAAATGGTGCAACAGAATGTCCCTGGACTGATCTATGCCGACCACATAGTGCTACTAGCAGACAATACGAGAGATTTGCAGGCACTTGCGAATATCTATGGCAATGCAGCGACAAATCTAGGCCTTAAGTTTAGCACAGAGAAATCGGGAATTATGATGTTTAATGAAGAGACGAGTAATTACGTGGTGTCAATTTAACAGCAAGTCATACCCATGGTCAAGCGATATAAGTACCTCGGCGTATACATAAACGAAGGAAAGACTTACTCAAGCACCCACTAAGATAATCTGAAAATAAAGGTGAAGCGGAATGCAGCAGTAATGAAACACAGAGCACTGTGGGGCCATAATAAGTATGAGGTAGTGCGTGGAATCCTTAAAGGAGTAATGGTGCCAGCGATAACGTTTGCAAATGCCATTCTATGCTTAAAATCGGATATCTTGTCGGGGTTAGAAGTTAACCAAAGATCGGTAGGCCGGTTGGCTTTGGGAGCCCACGGTAAACCACAAATGAGGCAGTGCAGGGTGACACGAGTTGGGCCTCTTTTGAAGTCAGAGAAGCACAGAGCAAAATTTAGTTTTAAAGGAATACTGAGGGACATGGATCAAAATAAATGGGCGGCTACAGTGCACAAGTACCTGTGCTTGAAAAGCGTGGACACAGAATGGAGGAAGATGTGAAGAAAATTGGCAACCAAGTACAGGATAATTCAAACTGTAAACAGAAAACCAGGAATCATCAGAAAGAAAGTGAGAGAAATAGAGACAGTGAATTGGATGGAAAGAATGGAAACACAAAGGACCTCAGAGATTTACAAGAATGAGAAGAAAGAAATTAGAAGGGAAAATCTGTATGATAACACAAAGGGCAGTGCCTTGCTATTTGAGGCTCGAACTGGTTGCCTAAGGACGAAAACGTACCGGAGCAAATATTCGGAACTAGATGAGGCATGTGTATGCTGCAGTAAAGATCCGTAGACCGCTCAGCACATCCTATTGGAATGCGAAGGGATTCACCTAGTGAGAACCGTAGGTAACGTACAACTTCCAGAAGCGCTTGGGTTTAAAGTGGACGGAAGCATCATCCGGTCAGCAGTCAAGATAAGCAAGAGGCGTTAGAGTATTGGTGGAAAAAAAGCAGGGAAGAGATTGATATGACCTGATTTGATCTCTTAGTCATAGGTAGAGGTACAAGGTTCATTAAGGAAAAAAAAATGAAATGTATACAAAAATGCTAGTTAAAAAACATGTATAGCATACCTGATATTGTCGCAAGACGCGAAGAACAGCACACAGGACTACGGTGCAACAACAAACACAAGTCTTATGTTCAAGGCCCACGAATAATTGGCCGCGCCAACTTTATCCTCTTTGGAGAGAGACATGCTTGTGCTCGTGTCCCTCACTTCGATGTCTTTTTTAGTCGTGACAGCCTCCCTTCCAAGAAAGCATCGTCCTGATGCTTTATCGTGACCATGCCAGGTCCTGTTCATGCATATGCTGCAGTGATTTCATTCGGACAAATAAGGCTTTATCCGGACGACGTGCACAATGTTCGTTGTATGCCGTCGACGCCTTGAAGAATGTGGGTGATTTCATTCGGACAAATAAGGCTTTATCCGGACGACGTGCACAATGTCAGGTGTATGCCGTCTACGCCTTGAGGAATGTGGGCTCTTGGAGACGACTTCATAGTTAGACGTCAGATGACTTTATACGGACCGAAGTACCACCTTTATAGTTTCTCTGAAAGGTAGTTGACATATAACTCACGGACAGATGGACGTCCTACTCACAAACTTTAGCCTGAGCACTCTACATCGTACTCCTGCTGCTGACGAATATGTTGTGTGCAAGTTGTCAGGCTTCTTCAGCACGATGAGTAATGTAGTCAGCATCAGTTTCGACGCCATCACATCCATGTTCATGCTGCAGAATTGCGTCGAACATGGTTGTGACATCGTGACCGTGGGGAAGGCAGAACGGTGTCATCCTCGTTGTCTCTTGCTGAGCCGTATTGTATGCAAAGGGGACATACAGCAATATCTCGTCCCAGTTTTTATGCTCTACATTTGGTGTTTGGTCAGTGGCGTTTGGCCAACTGTGGACGTCGAAGAGAAGCAGATCCGAAACTCATCAATAAGCTCGACGAGTCTTTCTGTGTAGGTAGCAAACTTGGGCCGACATGAATCGATAGAGGCACAGTCGGTAGGTTGGCGTAATCGTCTTGTTCAACAGTCATGCAGTCGGTAACACCATTGAGCTCTTCCACGTATGCAACTGCCATACCTCTTGTAAGATGCCGGCGTTCAGGGCTAAAGTTTGTGAGTAGGACGTCCGTCTGTCTGTGAGTTATGTCAACTACACTCTTGCAACTGATACGCCATGACTAAACAGCAGAGCAGGAATTTGTTCGGCGATCATGTTGGAACACTTTGGCCAGTCGCATGTTACAGGCACAAGAGCTCTTGAGTGCAGAGGGATGGTCACATCGTCATCGAAGATACATAAATGCTCATGTCGCTGATTGTCACAGGGTACGACCGAATCTGTGTTCATCCAAAACGTGACCGACCTGTCTGGAATGTTTATAATAGCGCCGTATTCGTGCAGGGAATCCATTCCCAATATCACGTCTCTGCAGCACTCCAGTAACAAAAGTGGCCACAAACGTCGAGCTACCGATATCAATTCTGGCCGTGCATTTGCCTGTTGGGGTCATCAATTGACCTCCCGCCGTTCTTGTGTGGGGACCAGTTCATGATGTTTTGACTTTATTAAGGCTATCGGCGAGTTTCTGGCTGATTATCGAGAAATCGGCCCCAGTATCTACTAACGCGGTTACTGGATGCCCGTCTAAGAAAACAGCGAGGTCGGCACTTACGACTTCCCTTGGGATCGGCAGAGGCATATTGTCCGATCGCATGTGTGTTGGGGGTGTTGTAGCATTTCGACGGTCAGCAACCTAACCCCCAAAGGTCGCTCCTGTTAGTTTTCCCGACGAGGGCTAGGGGACTTGCCGCCCCTGACTACATCAGCGTAACTGCGACCTTGCAGCGAAGAGCTCCGTGCAGGCGAAGGAGAGTGGGGTCGACAAGTGAATGGATGTCCTTGTGGAGCAATGTCGTCATTGTTGTGCCTGTTTTCGAAACGAACTCAAGGGAAGGTGGGTGGAAAGCTCTGGTATCCGGTGTCACAACACGGGTAAAAAAGGAAACGTGGCCGGGGGCTTCTCCACAATAAAAGCACAAAGGATGGCGGTCGACGGTGCGCCACATGTCCGTCCTGCGAACAAGTGGTTGACTTGTGGGCATCCTCTGCGGCCAAGCTGCAGTTGCCTGCGGAGGAAAGTAGGCCGATGATTGTACAGGTACACTAGGTCAGTGGCTGGGCATTGTACGGCGGGGATGGCGGCTCATTGAAAGGAGGAGCCATTGGTGATGAGTTGTAGGCTGCTGCTGGAGGAGGACGATAAACAGCCGATGCGTAGCTAACAGACCGTCGGTCCGGTAGGGATTCGGGTGACGAGAATGCCTGCCTGATTTCTTGTCACACAACTTCTGCTACAGAAGCCCCAACTGACTCCTGTGGAGTCACAAGAAGGTTGCGAATCTCTTCACGAACAACCTCCTGGATGAGCTCACGAAGCGAATACTCATTGCCGGAAGCCAGAGCAGAAACATTGCTTGAGGCGTTGTTTGGGCGATCGTAGTGTCGGCAACGTTGTTGCAGTGCCCGTTCAGTGGACGTAGCCTCTGAGATGCATTCCGGAGCGGTTGTCGGTGGGTTGGAAAGAAGACCGGCGAAAAGTTGTTCCTTTATGCCTCGCATCAGATGGCGGATTTTTTTTTGCTTCCGGCATCTTTGGGTCAGCGCGGCAGAGCAGGCGAGTCATGTCCTCCGCAAACATGGCAACGCTATGATTCGGTTTCTGGATGCGCGACTCGATTAGTTGTTGGGCAGAATTGGGACGATCGTTGTTTGCTAAGGTGGTTGAAAGCTGCTGTCGAAACTCATCCTAGGAAGTCATTGTGGCTTGCCGGTTCTCGTACCACGTACGAGCGCTGTCCGCCAGGGTGAAGTAGATGCGTGCAAATTTTTCTTCTGCAGTCCACCGATTCGCCTTGGCAACTCGCTCGTATTGCGCGAGCCAATCTTTGACATCCTCGTAAGCATCACCATGAAATGTCTCGGGAGTCTGAGGTTGCTGCAGAGTCACCTGAGAAGCTCCTGTGGTTGCCATCTCATTAGGTGGTGGTCCGGTTGGTGGGGAGTTTTCGAAGAGGGTTACCTCCGGGCTGAGGCCCCGCAGTCGGCGACTGCAGCGGTGGATAGGAGTGTCCACTGTAGGAACAGGTTGCGGGTTTGAACTGGGCGTTGCACTCCGCACAGTGTTCCGGGCATCAGGGAGTACCCCGCACCTCCACCAGTGTCGCAAGACGCGAAGAACAGCACACAGGAGTACGGTGCAACAACAAACACAAGCTCTATATTCAAGGCCCAAGAATAATTGGCCGCGCCAACTTTATCTTCTTCGGAGAGAGACATGCTTGCGCTCATGTCCCTCACTTCGTTGTCTTCTTTAGTCGTGACAATATCTTGCAGGCTCGGTGACTATTTGTCACCGCCCCGTTTCAAAGGGGAGGCCATTAAATCATCGTCATCATTTAAAGACATCAGCCATTCGTTACATCATAATTCAATGTGTTTTAGGTCATTTTGAAGCAAGGGCATATCTGAAGCATTAGTTATGCGTCGATAAATTACACAATAATCTGCAAACAATTGAATGTGAGAAGAGATCTCAGTAGGAAGGTCATTAATGTAAATTAGAAAGGGTCCGAGAACTGTGCCTTGTGGTATGTCTGAAAGTAAAGGAGATCGTTTTGATGAGTGCATATTAGCAAATGCAAACTGCTGCCAGTTAGTGAGATAGCTATGCATCCACTCTAGTACAAATGGATTAATGTTGAGACGGGAAAGTTTTAGGAGTAGCCGTTGGTGTGGAACTTTGTCAAATGCCTTTTCAAAGTCTAAGAAAAGGGCATCTACAGGTACGTTCAAGTCAAGGTTAGAACTTAGATCATGAAAAAATAAAGCTAGTTGAGGTGTCACATAAAACACCTTCACGAAAGCCATGTTGAGCAGGATGAAATAGGTTATTGGATACTAAAAAGTTTACAATCTGAGAGTAAATAACATGTTCCATTAGTTTGCAACAAACACTGGTGAGTGAAATGGGGCAATAACTACTGCACAACGATGGAGGACCTTTTTTAAGGACTGGAACAATCTTGCCAGTCTTCCCGCACCGCTCCTGATGGCAGATTGCTGAAAAATAGCACATAAAATTGCTCTCACAATTGTTTTGGTGTTTTCCAGCATTTTTGCGTTTATTTCGTTGACACCAGATGATGATGTAAGATTTAGTGAATCACTTACTGTCTAAATGCCGTAAGGACAAAAGATAATATCAGGCATGACTGCATGATCGAAATGAGAGAAGTTGTGAAGACGGAATCTGAAGAGACTCCCCAGGGAGTGCTACAAGGGCCACTCAACCATGTGGCCGCAGCCCCTTGGGACTGATCATCCCGGTCTTCAACAGAATATCGCCACTGTCCAGTGCGGCTTTGTGCCAGTAAACATTCTATGAGCTCCTGCGTTGTCGCAGTGCTTGTCCCATGTTGCTATGGCTCATACAAGACATCTCTGCTTTTAATGAAATACTGACGATGTTCATTTCTAGTCCTGATCACTTCATTATAACCAGGCTTGACAGTACCATTATGATGAACACATGATTTGTTTAAATCTGATAGTGCACTTGACTTGCAGCTTACTGTTGGTAATTGTTGAAAATTATGGGCTGGGCATAGTAAGTTGGCAAGCTACAAACAACCATTTCAGGCACTTCTCATAAAGAATGGTGTGGTGGTGGGAAATGTGCCAACATGTAGTGCCGACGCCCTGTGCTCTCCCTAGCAGGCACTGTGGCAGCCGGCGGCCACTGTCCACTACGGTCCCAACCACCGAGCAGATAACCCGGGTGCCGCTGTCCCAGCCGCTGCCAGGCTTTCCCAAGCCGGTGTATGCTGTGCCCTCGGCTCATGACCATGCTACGGAGGTCACCACCCTCAACAATGGACTCCGGGTGGCCTCGCAGAACAAGTTTGGCCAGTTTTGCACCGTGGGCGGTGAGTGGGACTACTAAGCACACCCATCACTGGAAGCTGCTGCACAGTTGTGGACTGGTTTTACCATGCTTCAGCAGCTAAACGAAATGCCAAGATGTCTTGGTGGCCACTTGACATGTATCTCCAAGATATTGTTACAGGGAAAACATTAATTTACAATTATTTACAATTTAATAACCAGGAACCAAGTGCTCCTGCCATGTGTGACCAACTAGCCCACTTGCACAAAAACAGCTGCAAAGGATGTGGTGCCAATGTTGTTGTGTCTTCCATCGTGCTTTGTGTGCTGCTAGGTTCCCAAAAATGTGCCCTCCTCTCGATTGTTTGGCTATTACAACCTCATATGTTGGACTGTCAGGCTATACTCGGCGACAGCTTTTCTTGACATTGGAGCGAAGGCTACGGAGGCGGGGCCTCCGCACATTTGTGTTACTGCGTAAGTAGTCCGGCAGCTTGCAGCCGATTTCAGTTCCAGTTTCGGTTTTCGCTAGCTCGCAGGGCTAGTGTGTTTAGCAAAACGTATTCGTCGACAGCTCGGGCTGACGGCACCTTACTCCAGCATAAACATTCCTGCTTGGTTTGTTTGGAGACCAACTTCTTGTCACATTTAGAGTATAGCCTCCTCGTAGAATGAAAAGGAGAGTTTGTGGCCACACACGGTACCGCCGGCACCGGGGACGCCAAGCCACCAGCAGGCGGTGCCAAAAACGTGGTGCCGTCCAAGAAATAAAAAAGAAAAAAAAATTAAGGCGCACACTAACTTTCTTTCCATCAACAGCTGCCCATACTTGTTCAATATTTATAATTAAGAAAGTATTATTTATTTGGGCCAAGTAACTCTTAGAATCAGAAAATAAAACAGGTACTATTTCCTGGCGTGCGCATGCAGGCGGTTCGGCTCTGTAGCTTCCACAGTGCTGTCAAGAAAAGCTGTCGCCGAGTATAATACAGTAAGACCTCGTTAATTCGGATTTCATGGGACCGAAAAAAATGTTCGAATTAACCGAATGTCGAATTATCGAGGGTATCACGAAAACAATAAACAAGTGCTTACTACGTCATCACGCTTTTATTTACTGAATGAATCAGCAAATCCTGTTTCTATGTTGCACTAAAGCATTGCGAAAGCTGCAATTCTAGTCATCTCGTGACTGATTAGCGATCATAGCGGCGAAGGCGTCGCGACTTCATTCACAGCGCGGCCACGGCATGCGCCTTCATCTGAGATACGTGTTTCACTGCCACGTGCACATCCCGATTATTTTTTCACCAGTGTCGCCAGGTCGCTGCCCATCGTGATGTAGACAGTGTTCTTCATCCTCGACAACTTTGCACCGAGTCAAAACGAAACTACTGTTTGCCGCAACCGCTGTGGAAGGAACCACGGCCGCTATCGACGCGATCATGGATGGCGACTACGCAGTCATGAAGGCGCGTGTCCAACGTGGTGCTATACGCGGCAGTAAACGCAAGAATAGAGGCTTTAAAGGCACAAATAAGCACGAAGCATTCCGCCGTTGCTGTCATTCAGGTACGATTTCTACTGATGGCCGTGGCAATACGAACTCCGCCGCTTCGTTTTGGTGGGTGCACCGTTTTTGCTATTTGGCGCCGCACATTTGCGACGCTCCATGCTCACTGAGCTCGGGGATTTGTTCGAATTAACCGATGTGCGATCAAATACGTCCGAATTATTGAGAGTTTTATTGCATTAAATAATGCATACGCCTGCCAGGACCAAAGGACATGTTCGAATTAGTATCTCATTTTCAGAATTAACGAGGGTCGAATTAACGAGGTTTTACTGTAGTGTGCAGTAAATACCTCCAAACATTGTAGTACTAGTCCCTCAAATGAAAGGACTTACAGGAGATCCTTATTATCATGCTAGGTTACAAATTAAACATCTTGCTGGGTCACTTCTCATTCTTGCCTTTTCAAGCCGGAGATTGAGCTCTCCTTCTCTTCCTTCCAAAGCTGTCTCGTCTGTGACATTTATGGTATTTGCAATCTATTTTTCTCTGCTAAGGCTAACTCAAGATTTCAGAGAATAAAGCTTTTGTTTTTACGTTTGAACTCCATGATACAGTGAGCGTTGCGACACATTTCATCTTGAAAATGGATGCTCAACTAACTCCGCCATGTGGGGATCGAGGTGCCTTCCCGCGCCTCGTCCCCCAGCTCGCGCGTGGCGCTTAGCTCGATCCCCGGGAACCGCCGCCGTAACGGCAACATGGCGGACACGGCTAGCGCGCCGGACTTACTTTCCCGCGCAAACCGTGCTTCTCCCCCCCGGAATTGGACTTGCCCCGCGAGACACGTCACCGGGACGCGCCCTGATTGGCCTCCCGCGCGGCGGCCCCCGGGCACCCTCTCCACCCGAGCTCTCGTCCGCTGAGCGCTTCCTCGCCACGAGAGAGGCTCACAGGCACGCAACGAGGTGGTTACATGAGACCTTTGTTCTCGCGACTCGTCGTTATCGCGCTTGGCGGACCGCTACCCGGTTAGCCCTAACGCAGCAGGCGCGCGTACTCGATCGGTCTTGCAGCGAGCCTTGGTCCGTAAGCGCCGTGACTGTAGCACTGAGCTGTACCTTGGGTGAATAAACCCGTGTTTGTTGGCGATCTGACTCCAGAGCCTTCTCTGCGCCGTGTCGGAGAGTCGACGAACCCTGCCGTAGCGCCTTTGTGCGTGCGGAGTGGAGGAGCGTCATGCCCTTTCCTGACCGTCGCTCGTAGGGTAAGCCTTGTGCAAACCCATCTCCACAGCCACTACATCAGTAAGTGTGAGTGCTAAGAGCAGTGATGGCTTGTGGGGCACCCATTTTCTTGCAGTCCATGATTCGATTGTCTTGTAATCCTTGGATGAAGCAGGCCGATGAAGAGGACAGTGAGGACGGTGTCAACACAAACACTACAGAACAAAAGATCTTGGACAACTGAAATCATTTGGGTCTCAGTTGATCTCAGTTGTCCCATTGCAACCAGGCTGCAGCACTGCTTGCAATGTGCTGTGAGCAGAGGGCACTCGGTAAATGAAACCAAAAATGCAGTGAAGTGTACTTGGTCTACGTGTAGTGTTTGTACAAAGGAGCTGCTATTTTGTTTGTCTTGAATGACTGACTAATTTTTGTTTACCTGCCGCCAATGTGAAAGTGTGCAGGCCTGCATAAAAAAAAGTTTGCCATGAAACATACAATATGCACGTAAAAGACCCTGCCGTTTTTGTGCATTACTTGGACAGACAAAATTTTTTTTTCCGCACTGATCAGAGGGTGCGTGTTTGGAACCATGAGAGTTGTAGTTGTCATTTGTCACTCTGAAAATTAAGGGTATGTCACAATGACGAAATTCAGTATTTGTGGTATGGTAAATAATGTAATTGTCGCAGTGTCAGCAGTTGAAGCAACTACAGTAGACTTGAGTTAATTCGACTCCGGTTAATTAGATATTTCAGTTGATGCGATCCCAACCGAAGGCCCCGGCTGGTGTATATGCATTTCTATGTGTGCAAAGATTCATTAGTTCGATCCTAAAATTGGCATTTGCTGCATAATTCGAACTTTACCAGTCTGCACACACGTGCCTGACCCATACGGTGATCCCAATGATAACCTCTTTAGTGGCAGTGTCTTTCTCAATGGAGCTTAGAGGACAGCTAGGGTGTTGAGCACGTCATCTCCCGTCAAGAACGACTACGGTATTTTTGTCCTGTCCTAGGAAGATTTTCAAGCAATAACGGTAGCTCCCAATGACTGATTATGGTATTTACCCGATTCTAATGGGTTCCTTTTGTTTTCCAAGGAAATTGGGCCGAATTTGCCTGCGCGGATGCAAAACCACCTTTGCAGCGTTTGTGTGCTTTACCGCATAACATGGATTGGGGTGAAGCTGACTTGAAAGGGGCCAGGCCCCATTGCAAATTGTGGTTATAGGCTGGAAGTAGCGTTTTGTCGAAATTGGTTTGTTAGTGGAAGAGAGGAATCAACTGTCCTGTCGTCATGCCGCTAGGACGCAAGCATCACTGCCAACTCTCTGCCCATACCGGAGCCGAGGGACGTACCACAGCGTAAGCTCCGCCTCCTTTCTTGCGCCTTCCACTTTGGACGATTAGTCGTGGTAAGTGATGAAGCACGCATGGGTGACCGAGGCTGGGAGTGAAGGAAGTGCGGCGTTTGGCTTGGAAATTTGTGCTGCTCTCGTGGTGCGCAGTGCTGCAATACTTTGCAGATACGTCATGTATCAAGTACGCTTGTTTGTTAAAAATGGCCAATCCTGGTGAGAGGCCCTTTAAAAACCATGTGGTGAAGCTGACTTTAGAAAACCAGCTGCCTTTCCAAAAATTGGGTGCGCGTTAGATTTCTATTTTGGTTAGGAGCTTTAAGTCATTTCTGTGTAAGTTTTCTACTTTGGACAACTAGAAAGTTGGCGCGCGTTTGATTGGGAGGCGGATGAAACGTCAAGCACATACTGCCGAATGAATCTGAGATGTTGGCATTTTTTTTTTCATCTTGTTTCGACCCGCCAGATAATTATATCAATGTCATCGGTCCCGTCAGGGTCGAATTAGCGGAAGTCAACTGTGTTGTGTAGACTTTAGGTATAATTATGTAAAAAAGCTTTTATCATGTAAATCTTTCTCATTGCAGTTGTCATCGATTCAGGATCACGGTACGAGGCTCCTTACCCAAGTGGAGTGTCGCATTTCCTAGAGAAGCTGGCCTTCAATGTGAGTCTGAGTTTTCTGTTGGCTGTGAACCACTGGAGCTGGGTTGGTTGGTGCACCTTGTTGCTAAATGTCGAGTGCATGACAAGTGGATGTTTGTCCATGCACTGTCTCTGTATTCTGTAGCCTTCAGTGAATATATTTTCTTAAAAGTGTGAAGTTGAAGTAATAGGAATGTAAGGGGTTGCGGATAACGCATTGAGCCTCATCCAGAAACAAATTACTAAGATGGCAAGCTGTAAGTGCCAGACCCAGGGAGCCAGTGCGACATCTGTCCTGCACCTTCCGATAAGCCCTTGCAATGCTGCTGATGTAACTGCTCATTTGCAGCATTAGTTGCCACTCCCAAATCATTGTCCATTTGGGTATTCTTTGAGATTGAGGAACAGAAGGTCAGCTTGGATGGGCTGTCACATGACGAGTGTAGCTACATGGATTGAAGCCAACGGAGGAATGTTTATTGAAACAGGCATTTTGTATTAGTCCTACAGATGTGGCAAAGACAGCCACGTGTGATTGTAGTCACTTGCGCAGTCACTTGTACTTATCGGTCGGTGCACACGTAAATTGGGTAGACTTGACAAGTACGATGCATTTCCTTTTCTGTAACTTAAGAAAGCCCTAATTATGAAACCTGGTTGAAGTTTGTGTCGTTTGGTCTGGTCGCCAGAATTGCTGCGTTGATTGTTGGAGGCATGTCGTGCTGGCTGGTCACCGGGCGCCTTGGTGGTCTTGACCCTGGGTGGGCAGCACTGAAATAGGCGCTGTGGCTGGTTTTGATTAGGCTGACTATCCCCAGGCAGTGACAACTCTGGCTTGGAAAAGTCCTCTCTGTCCGAATCCTCATTTTCCAAGATCTCACTGCGAAAGGGCTCTTCTGTTTTCTGAAGTCTGTTGTGCCGCCACGCTTGGTTATCCTCCGTGACCACATGGCACGATCTTGTGGCTGGCGCTCCCAGAATCTGGGCCCTACGAGTCCACTCCATGCCTATAATCCTATCACCTTTGTCGAGTAGACATCTTTGGTGGAACTACATGTGTTTGAACACTCAGCTGCCTCATGGAGTCCGGAAGGTGAGCCGTCTAGCCTGGGAAGCCTTCCAGTGGCGAGAAGCCCAGCAACCCAAGCCTTCCTTGGTTCCCCTGTATCTGAAACCCCTTCTTGGCGGGGCTTGATGTGACATGCTTACAGTCGCACCTAGCTGCAAACAGAGCAAATTGATGAGAAGAAAATTGAGGCCCATTGAAATCTTGAAAACACTGCGTTCAGTTTTGCAATAACTGTGCTTGCAGTGGTATCACTGAGCTTCTCAACTTTGGAAAGTGCGCCCAACACAGGTATGAATACCCTCCATATTGGAAAGGTCGACGCCCACTCTGTACCATGCATGCCTGGCTTTTGGTCTGAGCAACAGAGGAGGGCTGTAGGCATATTTGACGCACACCAAACAGCTATGCAACATTTTTTCTATATCCGAACCAAGTGCTGGCCAGAACAACAACCGCCGGGCTCTTGCTTTGCATTTGCTCATCCACTAGTGGCCTACGTGGATGCGTTTTTGTATTTCTTGCCTCATTAATTTTAGGATCACTACCCCTTGGGCCTTTAACAAATGATGTTCAGAAAAGAATTGTTTTATTTCACCTTCCATATAGTTGTTTCGTGGGTGCCAATGACGCTTTGCATCTGCACTACATTCCATGCTTGTTTACCATCTCTGCTACGATGCTCGTTGTGTGAACCTCGGTCATTCTGGCTATGTCCTTGTAGCCGATTGGCGATGACCTTGATAACATGTCAGCTAGGAGAAGCTGTTTCCCTGGCACAAATTCAGGTTTGAAATCGTAAGTTAGTAATCGCAAGAAGAAACGCTCAAGTTGAGTTGGCTTGTCTGCGATTCCTTTGGATGCTATGGAAATCAGTGTCTTGTGATCGGTTTCAATTCAAATCTTACGGCCATAAACAAAGTAATGAAATTTCTTGCATGCAAAAGTAATTGCCATTGCTTCCTTTTAAATCTGCATTGCGCATTTGTCATAATCCGGAACGCATAAGCAACGGGTCTCCACTCGTCGTGACGCTGCAAGAGAGCCGAACCTAATCAGCAGTTAGATGTATCTGCTGTTATCTTTGCCTCTCTGTTGGGGTAAAAAATAGCCACAACAGACTTAGCAGTTCACTTTCCATTCATAGGCATGCTTTTTTGACCATTCGAACACTGCTTCTTTTCTTATGAGACTGCGCAGCAGTTTTGTTTCGTCGGCTATGTTGGGTATGTACTTTCCAAAATATGCCAAGCATCCTGTGAACAGCAGACTTATCTGCTGGGCCCGACATTTCTGTAAATGATTTGCTGAGAGGCGGGCTGGGCCTTATGCCATCTTGTGATGTCACCTAAGAACTCGACTTCAGTCAAGCCAAACTAGCACTTGGCAGAGTTAAAAGTCAGACCTGGCCTGTTGCATAGCATTTCTGACAGGTGATCTGGGTGCTTTTTAGGGGCGCCCCAGATCAAAAATTTCACTCAGCGTTTTCTGAAAGGCTTCTGGCACTGAGGCTATGCCAGTCTCTGAAAATGGCAGCACCCAAAGGACCTGCCAAATGTGGCCTGATCTAGTGGAATTGTCAAGGCTCCAGCCAATTCAGCCTCAACGTCCTCTCGCTTAGGTATTTGGTAGTGCTCGTGTTTCAAACTCTTGTTAATGGGTTTCAGATGCGTGCATATGCATAATTTACCATCTTTTTTCTTTACAATGACCAAGGGGCTGTCCTGTCTGTTAGTTCTTGGGCCCTTTGGATGATGCCGCCATTTCCATACGATCAAGTTCCTATCAAAGAGGTTGTCGCAATGCCAGGGGTATACGCCTTGCTGCACGAACAACTGGTGTTGCATCACTTCGGACAACTGTGCAATATTTACGCCAAGTTGTTGCGGACAGTGGCACCCACTCTTTCGTGTGTTCTTGTTCTTTATTCAATCAACGCCCACAACGCCAACTGGCATTAATGCAGGGGGCATAATGGAGATTCATAAATTGCATATGAGAGCTTGAAGCGGAGACATTTATGGTGTTCGCCAAGTTCTTTGTTCTTTTTGCTTTCTGACTGGTTCCACAAACTCGAGTGTTGGCCTAAAGTAGGCTTTATAAGTGGCCTCCCCGAGGGTTCTCTGAAGGCATGCGCTCTATACGAAGAATGCTATTGATATCCATACACCCATAATAAGCAGCAATAGCCTTGGCTGATATCCTTCGTGGTGATGTCACGGATGGAAGGCGGGCCTCCTTGCACTGGGTGGTCTCACTTTCTGTGCCAAGGGCGATTTCACCTACTGATTTGCACGCAAGTGTCGTCCTGTTGGTGCGAATGCCGAGCTACTAAATAGCACCAGGTTCCGCGATTCTTTGAAGGCACAGTGGGCAGAAACAAAGTCTTCTGGGCTTTTGAAAAGGGAGGCAAGGAGTGAGGCAGCTTGCAGCGATAGCGGCCGTATTTTTTCAGTGCTGGAATTGCAGGTTCTCTTGCTCTCAAGTAAACAGTTAGACTTGGAAAACTCTAGCGAGTCGTGTTCAAAGCTTCAATTTACTACTAATGATGGTGAGAAAAGCTTAGATCCTCTGGCATGGACGCAGCTCAACAAAGACACTTTGCCTCCATGCTTTCTTTTCCACGTTCTGCCAGCAATAACGCGGCTCATGGACACAAAACCACACTTGACTTCCGTTTCCAGAACTATTGTGCTTCGTATACACTGTTTCTGTGGCCTTGCCCACGTGCAGTTTAAAAACGTGAAGAAATAAGTGACAGTAATAAGCAAGAGAAAATAACAAATTAACTGCTGATATTGCAACAGTGAAAGCTGTTCACATAGAAAAATTTCAGAAATATTAGTGGTTTTCTGAGAGAGGTTGGCACAAAAAAGGGTTAAAATGACAACTGTAAAACTGATGGGGCCACCCAACGTTTGTGACATGTCATCGTGTACCCACTTGGCACCTTTTCCTTGCGGAAACAGGAACTCTATTATGCTTTCCCACGTTGACCTTTTCTGGAGTTACTGCCTTTCTGGAAATGAAAGATAAATTAAAATTACATGTAGCTGACCATTGAATGTAGAGAAATTGGCCAATATACACCCTGCTTTAATAAAGAACTTTACCCCAGCATTTCATAAAGCAAAGCTGCTCAGACAGGGAGGCCCCTCCTACAAAGCTGCTCTAAATTGACAATAGTGGTACACTCTTAGCTAGACGAAAGTGCTTTTACACCCTTGAGCACTGATGTGACACATGCTTTCACCAAAATCGCCTTTATTTATGTATTTAGTACCCACAGCACCCATTCAGGCATTGCAGTGGGGGGGGGGGGGGGGGGAGTACAGAAGAAAAACAAGTATAAAAATTGCAGGTTTACACAAATTCGGGTACATGAAAAACAGACATTATTATACGCATACGCACACAGCCACGTCAGACGCAGCCACAGTGCAGGTGTCACATGCACAATGATAAAGATTCATAATGAAAAGGCAAAGAACAAAGCGAAGAATAAGTTGCAACAAAATACGGTTGTGATACAAGGTACAGTAAAAGCTCTTTAATTCGACCCTCGTTAATTCGGAAGATCGGTTAATTCGGACACGTCCCTTGGTCCCGGCAGGCGTTTGCATTATTTAATGCAATGAAACTCTCGTTAATTCGGACGTATTTGGCCGCACATCGGTTAATTCGGACAACTCTCGGTGCTCGGCGAGCGCGGTGCGCTGCAAATGTGCGACGCAAACAAGCCATAAGTAGAAAGATAAATTAAAATTACCATAACGGCGTTAAAATTACCATAACTCTACCATAACGGCGTTAGCGTCCACTGAAACGAAGCGACGGAGTTCGCATCGCCATAGCCATCAGTGGAAATCGTACGGGAATGACAGCAACGCCAGAACGCTTCGTGCCTATTTGCGCCTTTAAAGCTTTTATTCTTGCGTTTACCGGCGCGCATAGCACCGCGTTGGCCGCGTGCCTTCAAAACTGCGTAGTCTCTATCCGTGATCGCGTTGATAGCGGCCGCGGTTTCATCCGCAGCGGTTGTGAGTGATCGCGTTGATAGCGGCCGCGGTTTCATCTGCAGCGGTTCCGGCAAAAAGTACTTTCGTTTTCACTCAGTGTGCGTGCCGACAGGGAATGGAATACGAACTCCTTGAAAAGAAAAAAAGAAAAGAAATTTGAGCCATTCGACGCCGCCGCGCGTTGTTTTCCATCCTTCTCCGCATCGCCAGCCTCGCGCACCTCTGTCCCGGTGCCCTTCCGCCCCTCCGAACACGAATGGTCCGTGCCTATAGTTCTGTAAGCCACACCACCCTCCGAAACATGAATGGACTGCGCCAACTGCGCTGAGGCTGGCGAAGCGCCGCTAATCTGCGACATAAGAGAGCCAAAACAATGTTAGCGTCCACCGAAACGAAGCGACGGAGTTCGCATCGCTGTTGTCATCACTAAAAATCATACTGGAATGACAACAACGCCGGAAGGCTTCGTGCCTATTTGTGCCTCTAAAGCTTGCGTTTACCGCCGTGCATAGCACCGCGTTGGCCGCGTGCCTTCATGACTGTGTAGTCACCATCCATGATCGTCTCGATAGCGGCCGTGATTCCGTCCGCAGCGGTTGCGGCAAACAGTAGTTTCGTTTTGACTCGGTACGCACGTCGGCCGCATGCCTTCATAACTCGGTAGTCGCCATGCATGATCGCGTTGATATCGACCACGGTTTCGTCCGCAGTTGCAGCAAACGGTAGTTTCGGTTTGACTCTGCGTGCTTTGGCCGCGCGCCTTCAGAACCGCAAGGTTGCCGTGCATGATCGCGTTGAGAGCGGCCGCGGTTGTGGCAAACAATACTTTCGTTTTTACTCAGTGCAAAGCTTTCGAGGATAAAGAGCACCGTCTACTTCGCGATGGGCGGCGATCCGGCGACATTGGCGAAAAAATAAACGGGATGCGCACGTGCTAGTGAAAAGCGCGTCTCAGATGAAGACGCGCGCCGCGGCCGCGATGTGAAGGAAGTCGCGAGAGCTTCACCGCCGCGAGCTCTAATCAGTCGTGAGATGACGAGAATTGCAGCTTCCGCATTGCGTTTATGCAAAATAAAAACATAATTTGCTGTTTCATACTGCAAATAAGAGCATGTTGACGTAGTAAGCATTTGTTTATTGTTTTCTTGATACCCTCGATAATTCGACATTGGTTAATTCGGACATTTTTTTCGGTCCCGTGAAATCTGAATTAACAAGCTTTTACTGTACAGTTCAACAAGGTGAAAAAGAAGCACTAAAGGAAAACATCATTTGCAACCAGGATTCTGTATAGGTCATGGTGATTGTCAGACATATCCGCGATATTTATCAAACCTTAGTGATCAAAAGAATGTAATGCAGAAAAGAACTTGTTAGTACACTGAGGAAGGTAGTCGGTTCCACTGACTGATGGTTCCTAGGAAAAAAGAGCTGCTAAAGGCCGATGTATTACATTTGTATTCTCTCATCTTGTGTTCATGGTCTTTGCGTGCTTATATGTATTGAGGCTGGTTAATGTATACGTCACGGGGAATTCGAGTATGCAAATGATATATGCTGTGTAAAAGCTTCACTTGAAATGACACTCTTCAGCGCTGCAGAGATTCCCATTTTAGCATCGCCTTAGATTTCGTTGCACTAAACTGCCTGTCATACGTTGGTATATGAAGCATAGCTGGTCAAATCTTTAGCTAGCTTATCTAAATGCATTTTTTTCTGCTGTCCAGTGCGTTACGATGGAACGAACTTGCGAAATGGCCAAGGTTAACTAATGCTCATAAAGCTCGTGAACATAGCATAGTCATTTGTAAGTTTGTTCCTAATTTAAGGTGCTGGCACACAGAAAGTCGTTGCTCGCGCACGCTAGTTAGAGATTTGGACGGCTGTACACATCTTGCCTCCATGGACTGAAGTTCTAGTCTTTCTTTGTTAGTTACTGTTCAAGGGTCCCACACACAGCACGTGTATTCCAGTGCAGATCTTACGTACAATTTATATACCATATTTTTTGGTGTATAAGACGCGTTTCTTTTCTGAATTTTTTGTTGGTGCGTCTTATAGAACGGTTCTATAAGACGCACCAATGAAAAATTCAGAAAAGAAACGCGTCTTATACACCAAAAAATATGGTATATAAATTGTACGTAAGATCTGCACTTATGCTTATGTAAGTTTTTTTGGGGGGGGGAGAAAACTGCCGTCAAAATCGGATTCAATGTAATAGCCATGTGAAGCGTGCTCGTTGACTTAATTGCTACGGGTTCTGTGTGCGCTATCGAGGTGCCGGGATCTTGTGATCGAGTTCCCAAGTGCCGTGCGATAAGGACGGAGCAGCAACGCAAGCGGTGGCAGGCTGACCACGAATTGACCGACTTCTGCAGATCGCTGTCAAGATACGGCGCGCGCCGCTGCGCAAACTACGCAGTTGCTACCAGAGTGCAAGCCCCCCCCGTCCTTCTGCGGAGCTTTCCTCTCTTGTGCGGCTCACCGTCATATGCTTTCACTCGCACATACAGCATACGGCGCGTAGGGACAATGTTAATGCCCTTGGACAAATGTATACGGTGCATCGCGGCAACCAGGATGGCAGAAATGTGCCTGGAGTGGAAATATATGGCACCCATACGCTTACGCGTGACCCGCGTTCACAGAGTAAAACTTCACTTTTTTTTTTATCGCTTACCAAACGAACAGGTGCATCTTATATAAGTTTTTTTCCGGAAAAACTGCCGTTTTGAGGGGGGTGCATCTTATAAAAAGGTGCGACTTATAGACCGGAAAATACAGTAGTAATTCCCGGGTTTGTTGTGCAAACGCACGTACATTTCGTCATAAAAATCCGAAGCTTCGACAAGTTTTGCTTACGGTATAATCCATGTGTCGATTCCATGATAAAGTGGGGCAAAAGTAAACGGCTAGGTATCCACATACCATTTTTACCGAGAGCAGTTTGTCGTGTATTCAAATTTTCCTGAATTTTGTTTTCCTGAAGAACCTCAAGCACACCGTTTTCTTAAGATTCAGTTTCATTTCCCATCGCTCACACCACGGATGTATGGCATATAAGTCGTTTTAAATTACAAAGCAGTCACTTTAAGAGGTAATTTTACGGTATAATATGCAGTCATCTGCAAATAGCCTAATATGTGATTGTAGGTGTTCATTATTGTCATTTATATAAAGTAGGAATAGAAGGGGCCCCAGAACTGACCGCTGAGGTACCCCTGATGTAACATCAGTTATTGCAGATTGTTCGCCATTTACGACTACATATTTATTTATTTATTTATTTATTTATTTCAGTACTCTCAGGGCCAGAGGCATTACAGAGAGGAGGGGCATGCAAAATCGGCGGCAGTTTCCTTAAATTTGTTGACGTCGGTGATGGCAGCGATGAAGGCAGGGAGATGGTTCCAGTCATTTCCAGTTCGAGGAATAAATGAGTTTATGCAAAGCCTAGTTAGACATTGCGGTATTCCTACCTTGAAGTTGGTCAATGCGTGAAGATATATAAGATGGAGGGAGGAGTAGCTTATCTTTGAGAATAGGGTTGGTATAATAAATTCTGTGGAAAAGACATAAGCGAAAATATTTACGGCGCAGAGAAAGAATGGGAAGACCAAGTGCAGATTTCATTGCAGATACGCTTGCTGTTCGGGAATAATTTGAAACAATAAAGCGGGCGGCGCGATTTTGAACAGACTCTAAAGTGTTAATTAAAGTTATCTGATTAGGATCCCAAATGGAGCAAGCATATTCTAGTTTAGGTCTTATTAATGTCCTATACATATGAAGCTTAACGGTGCTATTAGAAGCTGTGAAATGGCGCCGTAAGAATCCGAGCGTGCGGTTAGCCTGGTTGCATATATAGTTCACGTGCATTTTCCAGGACAGATTGTGTGTTAAGTGAATACCAAGATATTTGTACGATGAGATAGGTGATAGGAGAGAGTTATTGAGAAGATAGCGAGGGGTGTATTCAGGAGGACGGCTGGAAATACGCAGATGTTTGCACTTAGTGGTGTTAAGCGTCATGAGCCATTCGCTGCACCATGAAGAAATTGCGTCCAAGTCTGATTGCAAACATGCTTCATCAGAGGGATTAGTAATTGAACGATAAAGCACACAGTCATCTGCGAAAAGATTTATATGGGAGATGACGTTGTTAGGAAGATCATTAATATAAATTAAAAACAGGAGAGGACCTAATACAGAACCTTGAGGTACTCCAGAGGTTACGGAAACAAGAGGTGAGTCATAATCATTAACTGAAACATATTGACTACGGTTGGAAAGAAAACATTTAATCCAGCCTAATACTTGATCGTTAATATTAAGAGCACCGAGTTTAATTAGCAATAGATCGTGAGAAACAGTGTCAAAGGCCTTAGCAAAGTCTAAAAAAATGCAATCCACAATAACGTTAGCATCCATAGCGCGAAATAAATCATTAGTGAAAGAAAGAAGCTGTGTCTCACACGAAAAAAATTTTCGGAAGCCATGTTGACATGAATTGAAAAAGTTGTTAGATTCAAGGAAGGTAATAAGATGAGAATAAATAATGTGCTCAAGAAGTTTACAGGGAACGCTCGTTAATGAAATGGGCCGATAGTTAAGTATTGAAGCGTTACTACCTGATTTATGCAATGGAACCACCTTCCCCACCTTCCAATCAAGAGGGATGGAACAACTCTGCAATGACTGTTCAAAGATTTCACGAAGAATCAATGATGAGCAGGTAGATGTACTTTTCAAGAACTTCGTTGTAATGCCGTCGATACCTGAACAAGATGAAATCTTCTGTCTTCAATTAAACATGTTACGCCAACAGAATCAATGGTTATTGGATCCATGGGTAAAAAATTGGTTGTACAAGGCTGAGGGAAAACATTCGGCAGGGTACACGAAAAACACGAGGCAAAAAAATCATTTAACACTTTGCAGCAGTCACTCTGGTGTATCGGAGTGTTGTGCTCATCGCAAAGATGTATTCGGTTTATTCCCACTGACCACATTCCAAAATTTTCTTGGATTATCTCTAAGAAGGAACGGGAGCGTGTGCTGGTACAATTTTTTGTTTTGCTTCAGACGAAATTTGTTTGTCATCCGTCTTAGCGGTGGCGTAAGCGTGCCAGCGTTCGGCCGTTTGGGTTGCCTTGGCCCGCCGGAATAGTCTTTTTTTCTTGTTCAGCAGGCGCCGCAGGCGTGTGTTAAACCAGGGAGCATGACAGTTAGATATAATACGTTTCTGAGGGATGAATTGATCAATTAAAAAATTGACTTTTTCTTTGAATAAGGTCCAATTTTCATCAACGCTGCGCGTGTGGACACTTGGAATAAACTGGGTGATAAAATCCATTAGTTCGCGGTTTATAGACTCAAAGTCAGCATTTTTATAGTCTCGGATAACTTTTGGTGTTTTGGTAGCGGGAACAGACGTGCGTAGTTCAAAATAAATGAGGCAATGATCACTCAAACCAGGTAAATATCTTAAGCAGGAAACAAGCTGGGGTGTAGTAGTGAGAAGGAGGTCAAGAATGTTAGCAGAATGCTGAGTAGGTCGTGTAGGCTGAAGGACAAGTTGCTTAAAATTAAAATCCAGACAGAGGTTGATGAAGAGAGAGCACTCAGATGAGCAGTCAGATGAGGGAGGAGAGTCATGCCAGTTAATTGATGGAAAATTAAAATCACCAAGAAGGAAGAGTGGGCATGAAGGGAACCGGACAATTAACTCATTTATTACGTCATGTAAATCTGAATTAAATGTCAAGGGTGAACTGGGCGGCCGATAGCACACACAAAAAATAAAATCACGATATCCCAGAGTGACACGCGTACACACGATTTCCAAATGAGTAGCAATATTTATAACACAACAACTCAAGCCGTCACGTACGGCGATCAACACTCCGCCACCCGAGCGCGAGATACGGTCACAGCGAAAAAATTTGAAAACTCTTTCACATTCAAGGATTTCATAATCTGCAATATCACTCGAGAGCCAAGTTTCGGTCAAGATAACAATGTCAGCTGAACATGAATCAATGGCTGAAGACAGGTCATCACGTTTATTACGCACACTGTGCACATTGGAGAAAAGGAAGGAAATTGGTTTAGCGACAGGACGAGCAGGTAGCTATAGCGATGAACTACTAGTGGCAAATGAAGCATTCGGGATAATATTCGTCGAAGCCGAAACAACAGATGTGCCTCTGATCTCGCTGGAACGCCTTTCGGCAATATCTACTTCACAAACACGATCGGTGGTGGAACAATAGACGTAGCACTTTTTCTTGATGTACAATCGGTTCAACCGCAAGAGATACTTCTCTCCCGAAGCCTTACCGAATTCAGCCAACTTTTTGCGGGACTGGCGTGTGGCGCGAGAGAAGTCTTCACTAAATGATACCTTGCCATTTTTGAACTTTGTACGTTGCGATATAATCTTGTCTCTTAATTTGGGAGAACCGAATTTAACAATAATGGGTCGACATTTCTCCGATACATACGAGCCCAGTCTGTGAGCACGATGAATACCTTCGTCGGGAAAAGATAGATCTAGTTTGTCTGAAAGAATTTTGCGAACTGTGTTCTTCAGACTCGGCCCAAGTTTCAGAGCTAGTGTCCGGGATACCGAAGAAAATCAGGTTATCTCGACGGGAGCGATCCTCGAGATCGTCTAGCCGTGAATTTAATGCACCTGACTCCGTACGAACAGCCTCGGATATGGCATCATTAAATGCAGGAACACCTTCACTGTCCAGTGACAGTACCTGGGATTCGACAGCCGCAAGCCTGCTAGTAAGGTCGCATACTTTCTGCTCTAGTTCAAGTTGGTTCGCCTTTAGCTGTGTTAAAGTATCCATCAACTCACTGTGACGGGCATCCGATTTTTCAGACAAGGCAGTAATAGCAGCTAGCACATCGGCATTTGGATTAGCATCGGTTGGTCCCGGATTTGACTCAATGTCGCCTGCTAACATCAAAAGCTTAACAACATGTATGCAATCACATATTGTAGAAACTAACACTAGTGGGCAGGGGAAGAGCAGCGTACAAATGTTGCTGGTACGTTTAGCATGCAAGGAAGGACAGTCACCAACCTGTACAGCAAGGAAGCAGAACGGGTTGTCAAGCGTGCGCATGGTGGCCACTCTTCCTTGCCCACTGAAGAAGTCATTGGAAACGCAGGCTTTTATATGTTCGGTTGTCGCCGATGATGTGCCGGGGGCGCAAGGTGGCGTTGGTCGCAGTATTACGTTGGCGATAGCGTTGAAATCTTCGGTCCAGTTTGCTGCCACAGAGCACGGTGACGTTGCAACGATGTCGGCATATCCCCGGACTGGTGCAGATAGCCACGTGCCAAGAAGAACGGGAATCTGTACAGCAAGGAAGCAGAACGGGTTGTCAAGCGTGCGCATGGTGGCCACTCTTCCTTGCCCACTGAAGAAGTCATTGGAAACGCAGGCTTTTATGTGTTCGGTTGTCGCCGATGATGTGCCGGGGGCGCAAGGTGGCGTTGGTCACAGTATTACGTTGGCGATAGCGTTGAAATCTTCGGTCCAGTTTGCTGCCACAGAGCACGGTGACGTTGCAACGATGTCGGCATATCCCCGGACTGGTGCAGATAGCCACGTGCCAAGAAGAACGGGAATCTGTACAGCAAGGAAGCAGAACGGGTTGTCAAGCGTGCGCATGGTGGCCACTCTTCCTTGCCCACTGAAGAAGTCATTGGAAACGCAGGCTTTTATATGTTCGGTTGTCGCCGATGATGTGCCGGGGGCGCAAGGTGGCGTTGGTCGCAGTATTACGTTGGCGATAGCGTTGAAATATTCGGTCCAGTTTGCTGCCAGAGAGCACGGTGACGTTGCAACGATGTCGGCATATCCCCGGACTGGTGCAGATAGCCACGTGCCAAGAAGAACGGGAATCTGTACAGCAAGGAAGCAGAACGGGTTGTCAAGCGTGCGCATGGTGGCCACTCTTCCTTGCCCACTCATTGTCGCCTCTCGCATAAATACTTGGCGATCCACGCAATAACTTGGGGATTAATATTAAAGCTGGTTCATTTTGGAGTAACAAGTATTGTGAAACGATCACGAATGCTTTTTGAAAGTCGAGAAAAATACAGTCAGCCGATGATTTGTCGTCCAATGCTGCCGTAAGACATGGGTGAACTCTACTAGCTCTGTGACGCACGAAGTTCTCTTTCGAAGGGTTTCGTTTGAATGAACGAACGGGCGATGTGCGGACGAGCGTTGTCTTGATGGAAACGCACTCCTTTTGTGAGCATGCCTCTCCTCTTGTTTTGAATCGCGTGGCGAAGGTTTTTCAACGTCTCACAGTAGCGGTCCGCATTGATTGTTGTACCGGCAGGCATGAATTCGCACAAGAATAACCCCTTCCTGTCCCAAAAGACGCTCGCCATCATCACTTTGTTGGCAGACAGTGTTTGTTTGAACTTCCACTGCTTCGGCGACTCTGGATGTTTCCATGGACGGGATTGTTTCGTTTCCGGTGTCGTGTAGTAGTGGACCCAAGTCTCATCCGCAGTGACAATAGAGTCCAAGAATTTCTCGCCAATGCTTTTGTAGGCCTGAAGAAATTTGCGGGCTGCTTCAACACGTTGCCGTTTGTGGTCTTTCGTAAGCATTCTCGGGACCCACCTTGCGCAAACCTTGGCATACCCTATATAGTCTGTCAAAAGTTTGGCAATGTAGGTCTTGCTGACATCAGGGATCATCTCGCAGAGCTCCCGAACCATCATCCTTCGACCTTTCAGCATTGTTTCTTCTACTTTCGCAATCATTTCGTCCGAAACTGATGGCCGACCAGAATGCTGTTCGTCATGGACGTCCGTCTTTGAATTCTCTGCACCGTTTGCGCATGTGTTGCATGCTCGTACACTTTTCTCCGTAGACTGCACACAGTTGGGAATGAATGTTCACCAGCGCTGCGTTTTTGCACGAAAAAAACGAGTTACAGAGCGTAATTTGCACCTGGCGGGTTTTCCCGCCAGGTGCGAATGAAAGCTCCATCTCGTAACGGCCGCCAAGCCAAGACTGAACATCGCAGACAGCTCGCCGGGGCGGGGAATGGGAGAGGGGGAACCAAGCTACACGCCAGTGTCGCCGGATCCCGCGTAATGGTGTTCCTTGCGACTGCAGCTTCTTGGGAACCTTATTTTACGGACAATGTTCGTAGTAATATGATCTGCAGGCAGAACCCAATGAACAGGTTTCCAAGATCAATAAATGTTAGATGTAATAGTAGGCCTGAAATGGAGCCTTCATGAACTCTATAAATGTTTAAGCTTTTTACAGATGAAGGACTCGCTGCTACAGGGAGCTGCAAGTGAGCTATGCATGTGGAAGAACGAGTGGGAGAAGAGGCTAATGGTTTCAAATGCTTTGGTTGGGCACAAGGAATCTGTGAAGACGACTTCCAAACGTCACCTAGTACAATTATAGTCTTTTAACTGGATTGCTCAACCATTGTTTGCATTAGAAATCGAAATGTATAATTAACTAATTACTAAAATTCACTAATTGCCTTACGGCACATATTGCAATTACTAGGGATGGGTGAATAGTAGGGGTGTGCGAATACTGAATAGTAGAATCGAATATCGTATCGAATCAAGAAAAAAAGCCGATTATCAAATTGAATATCGATTATCAGAAAATTCAACACAAACATTTATGGTTCCAAATTTTGCGCCAAAAACACAGCTGCACATGCTCAGAATCTTGCAGCTATCAGCAACTTAGGTACCTACTAATCGAGATGCATAGTATGCTCTGCTCTTATTAAAGGGAACACGGAATTATTATGCCAGTACTTATGACCCGGTAGGTATATGAAGGTCTGGAAAGTATTTCTTTCTTTTTTTTTTCTAAATAAGGTTTACTACTATTACTACTTCTACTGTCATATAGAATTAAGTGCTTTTTCTCTCCCTCTGAAGCCGAAGAAATAGCTAAGTTATTCTAAATACGAATGGGGTTTTCAGTTTATTAGTGGGCCATGCGGTGCTTAATGGCAATCTTCTATTGCTTATAAAGTATTGCTTTCCCGTTTTTTGCCAGAAAACAGGAGGATGTTTCCATCTTTATGGCAGGTGGTTTCTGTGGGTTATTGTCAGCTCGTTAAGGTCAACCTGCACGACAGACAAAAGCGGGAAATGCACGTCCTGTCACTCCGCACCGCACACGTCGACTGCGTGTCGGTGCCGAACGTAAAAAGTTCTCAAATCGGGGGAGGCCCATGGCACATTCGCGCAATGTCTGTCCCCTCCCACTCTTTTTTTTTTCATCTGCGTCTAACTGCCGTCCGTGTAAATGCGTTTGCAGCCGGGGGTCAGTGCACTTTCACATGCTATTATTTTCGAGCCCGCCATGTGAATGCAAAGCTAGTCTTGTGACAGGTGGCTCGCAGCTACGACATGAAATCGTACGAACGGCATTCGGAACAAGGGGCCACCGCGCTACGGTATTTCAGAAAGATGGTGGCCGAGAACGTGCAACGGTCATTCCGCACACACTCGCTTTCGTTGGTGAGGCGGGTACCGCTGTGAGGATTGGTACCCCCTTTCTGAGTGTACCACTGTGAATGCATTGATTCGGTAACCGTAACTTCAGTTGCCAACACCCAACGCCGCAGCTCCGATTAGGCCTAACAGGCTGGACAGTGGCCAGGCTCACTAACTGTCGCAGAAAGCTTGTCGCTAATATACGGGTGGTTTATCAGTGATCGGTTGTGAAATCACGCTTACGGGTTAGATTGATGGCCTTTGAAGTGGCATTTGGGTCCGCGGTTGACCAGCCGGCAACTACCGCGAGCACACATGCCAAGCTGGTCTGTGTGCTCGCACGTGAGCAGAAAGCTCCGAACTGCACGAATCTATGTGCGCGAACACTGAACTCGTGTAGTCGATGCAATCAGTGTGCCTTCCGGTGGCCTTATCTTCACACATGCTTCCACGCTTTCCACATGCGCTGCTTTTGTTGTTCCCTCTCTTTGCGCAGCTTTAATCGGTTCGATTGGTATCGTCGACTTCGACCCGATCGAACCTTGGCACCAACAGAGATTATGCGCTGTGGGAATGCCGTGTGCGTCGAGGCATCGACCACTGCCGGGTCATTCACCGAAGGTACCGATATCCGAAAAGTCGAATATTTGATATTTGATTTCCAAATCGAATTATTCAGACGTTCACTATTCGATTTGAAATTGAATATCAGAGTATTTGCACAGCCCTAGTGAATAGTAAATTCTAGGTACGAATCGAATTCGCAACGAATAGTAATTTGGCTGAATAATTCCAAATTGTATAGTTTGAATAGTAGTACCGTATTTATTCGAATATAAGGCGGTCACGATTATAAGGCGAGGGGGGAGTTGAAGGACCGCAAAAAAGGAAAAAAGTTTGCACACTAATATAAGGCGAGAGATCCCGCCAGAAACTTGATTTAAATTCCCACCTTTGAAGTTTGCGAAATTCAGCCGTGATACCACATAATCACGAGCTGTCATCATCTGAAGCATCACTGCTTTCCTTGTTGCTGGTGCACTCCCAAACTTCGCTGTCGTCAGTGCCGTCCAGCGAGTTGGAAATGCAGCACTTCTTGAAAGAAGCTGCCACCATAGCGTCGGGTATAGCTGCCCAAGCGTCGGCTATCCAGCGAGCCACTACCGACGGAGATGCCCGCTTCAAACGGCCCGACGGTGTCAAGGCCGTTTCGTCGGAAGCCATCCATTCGTTGTAGAGGCGTCTTACATGGTCCTTAAAAGGCTTGTTAAGACACACGTCCAGTGGCTGCAGCTGGCTCGTCATGCCACCGGGGATGACAACCAGATCGGTGGCTTCTTCCTGTAGCTTTTTCTTGACCCCCTCGCTCAGATGTCCCCGAAAAGCGTCAAGGACGAGCATCGATTGGCGAGCCAACAGTGCCCCGGGGCGCCGGCACCACACAGTTTTAATCCAGTCCATGACGAGTGCCTCAGTCATCCAGCCTTTTTCTTGGCAGCGGATGTGCACACCCTTAGGAAAATTTTCATTTTTAGGCATCGTTTTCCTCTTCAGCACCACGTAAGGCGGCAGCTTGTGCCCGTCGGCGGTGCACGCTAGCATAACGGTGATCCGCGCTTTTTCGCACCCTGCGGTACGTATGTGCACTTGGCGATCACCTTTCGTGTGTACCGTTTGCGCCGACGGCATGTCAAAAAAAATCGGGGTCTCGTCCGCGTTCCCGATCTGGCTGAGGAGGAAGTTGCGCTCTCTTCGCAGTCCTATGACATAACGTTGAAAAGACAGCAGCTTTTCTTCGTAGTCACGGGGAAGCTTTTGCGTAATGGAAGTCCGTCTTCTAAGTCAGAACCCGGCTCTCTTCATGTATTTCTGCACCCAGCCTCGGCTGGCCTTGAACTGCGACCCGGAGATGCCGCGATCTTTTGCGAACTCTCGGGCCTTCAGCTGTAGCATTTCCGTTGTCACAGTCAAGGCGCGGCTCCTGGTTTGTCAGACGAATTCAGTCAGACTTGCCTCCACTTCGGGAAACACACCCTTGCGCGGTCCCCGGAAAGCTTTCCGCGTCGCAGCACAGGCAAAGAGGGCCTCCTTCTCTTTTCTCCAACGACGCACGTTGTTTTCTGGGACGCCGTGCTTTCGACCTGCAGCGCAGTTGCCCAAAGCTTCGGCATCGGTTATCACGTTTCTCTTGAATGCCGCATCGTAATGACAACGACGACTTGCCATGATCACTAGTCGCAACGGAAAGGTTCCCGTAGGTAATCCAGTCAAATGCCACGCCGAACGAAGGTAGCGTACACTCTTAACAAAGGTCACGGGAGGCTGCCGCTACACCAGCGAGGGAACACAAAAGACAAGCGCGTGCAAACGCACATGGAAAAGTGGCCGAATAGCTGGCTGCGGTTTTGAACTCGGCTTGTGGATTAAAACATACTGGATTTTCGCTGGCTGTTTTTGACTTTTTATGACTTCCCGCGACGCGCCGTTGCTGATCTCGGAGCCCGCGACATTCTCGGCCGTTGCCTTTGCGAAGGCAACTGCCGTCAGATCGTTTTCTTTTTTTCCCCCGTTCTCACTGACGATGACCCATTTGATTGCAGCACAAACATGTAATAGCGTTATAATGTTAAATATTCAGAATTATTTACATTTTCATGCAAAGAAAATATTAGTGTGCCTTTCCCGACTGTGAAGCAATAATTGATGTTTACCTCGAATATAAGGCGGGGGTAGACTTTGAGGCCGCGGTTTTCGGAAAAAAACCTCGCCTTATATTCGAATAAATACGGTACTTTATATACCACATGTAGAGAGGCACTCTAGTTTAATTAATTAGAGCGTAGAGGACTGCAGCGAGAGGTTACACAGCGCAGGCAACAAAGGCACATGGCTTCGACCAACTCGTCGTCGTTGTCTTTCTCGAAGCAGTGCATACTGCTCGTTCTTCTTCAGTGTAATTATCTCCCCGGAGAAAAGGAGCCGTCCCCGCGACCTACGGGCAGGATAGCACAGGGGGGTCGAAATGAGGCTTTAGCCGCTGAATGTGCACGATTTCGCGCCCAGCGCTTATCCGAAGGTGGCTCAAGGGGTTCTATGATGTAGTTCACAGGAGATGTTTGACTGACCACGCGGTAGGGACCTGGTACTTGGAAACGAATTTCGGTGAAAGTCCAGGGCTGGTGGCGGGAACCCAAAGCCAGACTAGTGAGTCAGGGGCATAGGGTGCAGGAGAGGCGGAAGTATCCCAACGGTGCTTCTGTCGCTGCTGGTCTTCCGTAGTAAATGTGCGGGCGAGCTGTCGGCACTCTTCTGCGTGTGCAGCAGCTTCGGACAGGGCAGTAGACTCCGTTGTGTCAGGGCGATACGGGAGGATAGTATCCATTGTGCAGGAAGGCTCGCGTCCATAAAGAAGAAAGAATGGGGAAAATCCTGTAGTGGTCTGTGTGGCGGTGTTGTAAGCATACGTCACGAAGGATAGAACGTGGTCCCAATTGGTCTGGTCAGATGCGACGTACATGGATAACATGTCGCCAAGAGTACGGTTAAAGCGCTCAGTCATTCCATTAGTCTGCGGGTGGTATGCAGTAGTGGTGCGGTGAATTACGTGGCATTCCTTGAGTAGGGCTTCTATAACCTCAGAGAGAAACACACGGCCTCTGTCGCTGAGCAATTCTCTGGGGGCTCCATGGTGAAGTATGATGTTACGCAGAAGGAACCATGCGACATCACATGCAGATGCGCTGGGCAGAGGCGAAGTTTCCGCGTAACGCGTTAGATGGTCTATCGCCACCCAGCGGTTGCCGTCTGAAGTACTCGGCAGGGGCCCGTAAAGATCAACTCCGACGGGGTCAAAGGCGCGTCCTGGGCAAGGCAAAGGTTGCAATGGGGCAGCTGAGGAACAAGGGGTACTCTTGCGGTGTTGGCAAGCAAGGCAGGAGCGCACATATCGGCGGACGAATCGGTACATTCCGCGCCAGTAATAACCAAGTCGCAGGCGCGCGTACTTTTTTAGTACTTCTGCATGTGCGCATTGCAGGTCATTGTGAAACGCTGCACATATGTCCGAACGTAGATGCCGTGGGACCATGAGTAACCATTTGCGGCCATCCGAGAGGTAGTTACGGCGGTATAGGAGTCCGTCACGAACAGCGAAGTGGTGTGCTTGGCGACGCAGTGTATGGTCAGAAGAAGGCGCTGATGGGTTGGACAGAAAAGCCAGCATAGAGACAATCCATCGATATTTCTGCTGCTCCGAAAGCATGTCCGTGGCGGTGAGGGAGGACTCGTATATTGGTACCTTCGAATAATTGGGCTGGCCTGACACAGGGGAGCGGAACAGGGCATCCGCGTCCGTATGTTTAGGGCCAGAGCGGTACAGCACTCGAATGTCGTACTCTTGGAGGCGGAGCGCCCATCGAGCGAGGCGACCTGAAGGGCCTTTTAAGGACGACAGCCAGCAGAGGGCATGATGGTCAGTTATTACGTCGAATGGGCGGCCGTAGAGGTAAGGGCGGAATTTAGTTATGGCCCAAATGATAGCCAAGCATTCTTTTTCTGTAACGGAATAGTTGGCTTGCGCTTTCGTCAGAGCGCGGCTGGCGTAAGCAATGACGTATTCATCGAAGCCAGTCTTTCGTTGCTAAGAACAGCGCCAATGCCAACACCACTAGCATCCGTGTGAATTTCTGTCGGTGCGCTGGGGTCGAAATGATGGAGAATCGGGGGTGAGGTTAGAAGACGACGCAGCGTCGTGAATGCGGCATCGCAAAGTGGCGACCAGGCCGAGAGGTCGTGGTTACCCGCGAGAAGCTGCGTCAAAGGCGCTTTTATGGTGGCGAAGTTGCGGATGAAATGGCGAAAGTGTGAGCACAATCCGATGAAGCTGCGGAGTTCTTTGGTGGTCTTTGGTCGGGCGAATTCGGCGACTGCTTGGAGTTTGGTAGGATCTGGAAGCACACCATCTTTCGAAACAACGTGGCCAAGGATGATTAGCTGTCAGGCGGCGAAGAGACACTTCTTGATGTTGAGCTGGAGTCCAGCATCGGCAAGGCAAGTGAGAACGCGTTCGAGTCGGAGCAGGTGAGAAGAAAAGTCCGGGGAAAAGATGACAATGTCATCGAGATAACAAAGGCATGTCTGCCATTTGAGGCCATGGAGGATGTTATCCATCATTCTTTCAAATGTGGCAGGCGCATTGCACAGGCCAAAGGGCATCACGGTAAATTCATATAAGTTGTCAGGCGTAACGAATGCCGTTTTCGGGCGATCTGACTCAGCCACCGGGACTTGCCAGTAACCAGATCGTAAGAGGAAAAGAGTTCAGCGCCTTGGAGGCAGTCTAGTGCATCGTCGATACGGGCGAGAGGATAGAGATCTCTCCGGGTTATCTTGTTCAGGCATCGATAGTCCACCCAAAAACGAATTGTCCCATCTTTTTCACCAGCACTACTGTAGAGGCCCAAGGACTGTGGGAAGGCTGTATCACGCCGTGTTGAAGCATGTCGCCTACGTGCACGTCGATGACACGACGCTCCGTCGCGGACACACGGTGTGGACGCTGCCGTAGTGGGACATGGCTACCATTGTCAATGGGATGAACGACTGTAGCTGTACGCCCTAAACATTGTTGTTGGAGGTCAAAAGAAGTGCGAAATCGGGTAAGGAGGTCGACGATCTGCGCGCGCTGCCTCGGAGTGAGCTGCGGATCAATACACCGAGCAAACGTTCTGTCACATGCTGGCTCAGACGCAGAGACAGCCAGAGCCATGGCGTCAACCTGAAGAGGAGTCGAGTCATCAGGCACATCGTAGAGAAAGTTCGTCAGCAGACCCGAGGCACTCTGTGTGAGCTTGATAGACACGAAAACGGATCGTAACGTAAAGTGCGCTGGAGCTCTGGCGAAGGGAAGCAAGAAGGGATGACGGTGTGCAGCAAGTTTCGACGGCGTTAAGAGAACTGTGGAATCGTAGAAAGCAGCACAGGAAACGGGCACAAGGGCGGAACAGAAAGCAGGGATATCGGTGTAGGCGGCGACGAACACTTGTGGGGGGCACACGCCGCCGCCACCTTCTCCCTCGGGCGCTCACTGTCGCTTGCGCACGTAGCGAACGCAGTGGGAGCCGGGTGGACACCTCCTGCGTATGCGCGCGCAGTGGGCGGGAGCCGGGCGGACACGAGAGAGAGGCACTTTGCCCTCTCCCGGTTCTCGCTCGCCTGTCGTGACGCACGCACCCGCGCGGGAAGAGGGAAAGTATCCGACGGCCGAGGAGGACATTCCCCTTGCGAAAAGGTAAAAAGGTATAAAAGAATGCGACCGAGAGACCCCGGGGTCTCTGACCTCGCTACACCTACCTGCCGATACGGATTTACCTGCTGAAACCCGTGAGTGACCTCGTTTGCGTGACTACTACACACGACGAGGCAAGCCTATTTTATTAGTTGTTATACAGAGCGGACTTCCCTTTACAAGTGTGTTTTATTGCTGACAGCAATAAACGTTGTTGAGTTGACTCGCTGGTTGCCTTATTCGCCCGAACCCTACGTAGCTGCGATTACACGCGCTACGGGTTGGGGAAGACCCCCACAGCTGGTAGCTATAATTTTGAGTGTTTTACGCGGAACAGTCAGGATCGCGGAAATGCCACGTTGGCAGGGTTTAGGCCTGACAGTAGGCGTAACACGCCGAGCGCCTCGCCGCTTTGTCCCCTGGACACAGAGGCACATATGCCTCTAAATAGTTCGAAGCAAGCTGCGGAGGCGTCTGAACCTTCGAGCGGTAGTATTCCGTCGAACGAAATAATGCTGCAGAATGCGCTGCAAGTCATGCAGAGCTTAGCGGGCGCCCTGCAGAACACAATGCAGGCCCTGCTGCAGAGCGAGCGACCACGAATTAAGGTAGACATGCCTACCTATAGTGGGTACCACGATCGCACTTGTGCAAACGAGTACCTCGACCGTCTGCAGTATTATCAGAAAGCGACAGTGCTTTAAGACGCCGAACTTCTCGCCCGCGTGGTCCCTGCGTCACTGACTGAGCAGGCGCTCGTTGGTTCCGACTGGCCGGACACAGAGCCCGCACGGTAGAAGAGTTCCGCGCGAACTTCCGCGAGGAATTTCTTCCGGCCAACTACGAGTGGCGTTTGAGGAGAGAGTTGGAGTTGCATACCCAGCATCCGGACGAGTCCCTGCTGGAGTATGTTCGAGCGATGGACGAACTTTATCGTCTCGCGAGCCCTCTCGCCACCGAGTTTCAGAGGTTGCCGACTTCGTCCTTCAAGCTATAATTCTGCGCCATGGTGCTCCTCGAGTACTGCTCAGCGACCGTGGAAAGGTCTTTCTCTCGCAACTTTTAAACGAAGTCCTGCGCGCCTCTGGTACCACCCACAAAACAGCGTCGAGTTACCATCCACAGACTAACGGCTTGACAGAGCGATTTCATCACACGCTTGCCGACATGATCGCCGTATATATTCAGCCTGATCACAAGAATTGGGACAAAATTCTACCTTTCGTCACTTTCGCCTACAACACGGCCGTTCAGCGTACCACCGGCTACTCGCCATTTTACTTAGTTTACGGACGGTCGCCTACTTCCCTTCTAGACGTTTCTTTCTTCGATGCTCCTGTCAATCCATCTGCATCGTCTAGCGAAGAATTCCTTTCACGACTCGCCCAGTGTCGCCAGCGTGCTCGCGTCAACACGGCGGCCAGGCAACACGACCGGAAGATCATTTATGACACCCTCCATCGCGTTGTGTCCTTCCGACCTGGTGACGAAATACTTCTATTGACGCCCCTTCGCACGCCTGGTTTGTGCGACAAGTTCCAGCCGCGTTTCATCGGGCCCTACATCGTCCTGGAGCAGACATCACCCGTCAATTATCGTGTGACTCCTGTTGTCGCCGCCACAGACCGCCGTTGTCGCAGCACCGAGGTCGTTCATGTCTCCCGCATGAAACCGTTCACGCGGCGGTCTTCGTCGCCTTGACTTGCGGCCAGGATGGCCGCTTCCACGTGGGGGGGGAAATTAGTGTGGGCGTTTATTACGCACGTCTTCTTCATCTGTATATTATCATCATCATCCTACGTTGCGCGATCCTCATCTTCAGTTATGTGTGATCATCATCATTGGGTGTGTGCTTTTGCTGGTTCGCTGCCGAGTACTCGGGCCGAATAAACGTCGTGCCAACAGAGACGCCATAGTATACGCATACCGCTTACAGTGCAGCCGCGTGAGACGAAATACCGGCCATAATGCGGCTTCCGCGGTAAAATCTCGCCGACAGGGACGGTAGCGAGCATGCTTCTCAACGAGGTGGGCCCACTGATTGGAGAGGAGATCAACGAGGGCGATGCGGAGGAGCAGCATGAGATGTGGAGCATGACTCCAAGGGCGATAAAATCGTCGCCGCGCGCCGTATGTGCGAGTGAAAATGTTCGGGGCACGCGCGCACCTTCGCGGAGAGCAAACGTGACTTCTGTCGCGCGAAAGGCCGGGAGGGTATGGGAGGGAGGGAGGGGGGGGCGACGCTGTGCCACGACACCAAATGCGGGTCTTCCAACTGGGCCCAAGGGTAACTGGCGACGCAATCTCCCACGCGAAAGGAGCAAGAAAAGAGCAAAGCGGGAAGGCAGCGCGGGAGGGAGGGATGGAGGGGGGGGGGGGGGGGCGGCTTCTACTCTGCCAACAAATGCGTTCTTGTACTTTGCACCTGTGCCGGCCATCGGTGTTGTTGTGCGCACCGTATCTTGAAAGCCATCTCCGCACGGCTCTGACCTTTGTATGCGCTGTGCTTACGCCGCTCAGTTTCCGTTGAAGCGATAGACCGCACGAACCTTCGCTCGCTGCGGCGGCCGCGCTTCCCCATGCCTGTGTGGGGAAATGCACAAAAGCAACAAAAGCGCCACCACTTCAAACTCTTGCTTCAAACTTTTCGTGCCCAGTCGTGGCCTCCGCGCTGTCCGGCGCCACGGCCGCGCCTCCGCACCAAGAGAGAAAGGGTGTGGGGACCATACGCTGCCACCTTCTCCCGCGGGCGCTCGCCCGTCGCCTGCGAACGGAGCGCACGCGGCGGTAGCCGGGCGGACATCTCGTGCGCGCACAACGCGCGCTGCGGGAGCCGGGCGGACACGGGAGAAATGCACTTTGCCCTCTCCTGGTTCTCGCTCGCCTCACGTGACGCGCGCGCCCGCACGGTAAGAGGGAAAGTATCCGGCGGGCGAGGAGGACACTCCCCTCGCGGAAAGGTAAAAAGATATAAAAGAGTGCGACCGAGAGACCCCAGGTCTCTCTGACCTCGCTTGACCTACCTGCCGATACGGATTTACCCGCTGAAACCCGTGAGTGACCTCGTTTGCGTGACTACTACACGCGACGAGGCAAGCCTATTTTATTACTTATCGTACAGAGTGGACTTCCCTCTGCAAGAGTGTTTTATTGCCAACAGCAATAAACGTTGTTGAGTTGACTCGCTTGTTGCCTTATTCGCCCGAACCGTACGTAGCTGCGATTACGCGCGCTACGGGTTGGGGAAGACCCCCACAAGGGAGAAAGCGCGTGACTGCGCGCTGTTCTCCTTCGCGGCCGTCGGTGGGGCGGCGTTTATGGGTATCAACCGACGCGGGTCGAAAATCGATTCGTAACAACCGTTCTCTAGCACGGTGCGAAGTAATGGGGCTCGGCGGGGACCACAGAAGAATTTGTATCATCCGGAAATTCGTATTAGTCGTGATCGTATCATCAAGATTCCACTGTACTTTGCCATTGCTCGGCTACTTGAGAACTGCGCCAAAATGCTGAAACATAACCGGCCAACCCTTATTGCGTGTGTTGCTTTTGTCTGAGCTAGAGGTTTGGCTGGTGTGAAGAAAGTAACTCCTCCGAAAGGTGAATGCCCCTTCCACTGAGATAGGCACTAGGAAAATCAGTTTAATACTGTGGGGTCTCACTGGAGGCTCAGTGTCTAACTCACAATGCTCCTGACATCTCCTGCTATGTGATGCATGCTGTTACGTACACACACCCGGTGCTGGGTCATGCCCAAGAAAGTGTCTGCCATGGAGTTTCCTTCCATTTGTTACCAGAACAAATCTTGACAAGTAGACAGACATTAGTGTCCACAGCTGGTACGACATAATTAATCGAACTGAGCAGCAGCCAAGAGGGATGAGAAGCGAGAAACGGGTGAGTTGGCGTGGAAGAATTCAGGGCGTGGACAAAATGAGAAGAGACAGAAATGTCTCTTACTTCTCATGCCTAGGAATTTGCGCTCCGAATTAGCCAAGGGAGCGTAGCTGCAAGAACCAGTGTCACAGATTTTTTATGGGGCAAGTGAGACTAGCGTCAATGATTAACAACACGGGTGACGCACCGAAAAACTAGAAATGCGAGAAATGCCGGGCACCTGGAGGCCAAACTAACGAGTGAACATCCTGGCTGCGGCGGTCGCATTCCAACGGGGGCGGAATGTGAAAACACTCGTGTACCATGCATGTTGAGGAAACCCAGCTGGTCAAAATTAATCTCCCCACTTCGGTGTGCCTCGTGATCAGATCGGGGACCCCGAAATTCAAGAGCAGGAGCGAGTAAGAAGGGTGCAAAGGTAGCTGTGCAATAAACTGGCTTCCCAGTAATATTGCCGAGCACCATTGCGTGTGTGTCTGAGGTAGAGCTTCAAGTGCAGCAACCTGTGTTGCAGTCCACACGGGAGTTCAAGGACCGGGATGCAGTGCTCCAGGAGCTGGAGAAGCAAGGCGGCATCTGTGACTGCCAGGGATCGAGGCAAGTCTATCTCTCACTTCACACCTTGGCCGCATTCGCTTTGACCCTACCACATTTCGAAGCTCCTTTGTTGTGGTGAGTTTGCAGATTGGCTCAACGAATGTCAGCCAGCAGGCATCCTCTGAAAACCCTTAGATTCCCTGGATAGGGCAACCATGACATCAGCGGCCACTCCGGCCAGTGTGGTGAAAGCATGGTCTATTGAGCCGCTTACTCGGGTGGGACGTCAGCACCACTACCTTCACAAGTCATCAACCATCTTTGAATTTAATTTTATGCTCAGTTGTCAGACTTTAGACATCTGGGCACAAGGTTAGTGCAATCCAAAGGGGACACCAATCCATTCTGCTTAGCAGTTTGGTGGGGGCTTGCATACAAAGGTTTTGTTGTGTGCCTCCTCTTTCTTTTTCTTTCTTTTTTTCATTTGTGTACTGGGGAATTATTTGCTTGTTGAAGAAAACAATGTTTTAATTTTAAGTCCTGGAATGTCGAGGATTTGCAAGTCGTTAAAAGCTCCTGGATTTAAGCACTCTCTCTGCTACAAAAGTCACTAAATTTCATTTTATTTATTTCTACCTAAAGGTCAGAATGCGTTACATAAGGGCATTGCATTACATTACATAAGGGGTTCCCAACCTCAGTAGCCTCGCGGAACCCTACACATCCTTGTAGTGCCCCCCCCCCCCCCCCTGCCCCCCTTGTGCAACAAGTCAAATATCTCCCCCTAAACAGGCATCCAGATGCGAGCAAATATTATTTCTAGACAAGATTTATTGCACTCAAATGTGAGGTAGAAGAAAGAGGTTCACATTTTAGCGGGGAAGAGTGGCTCTTAGTCAAGATGCGCCTCGATTATGCTGAGGGCCAGCCTCAAATCAGGTGCTATTTCCATCCGGTTCCTGTATTTATTTTTGGCACAGGACAGAGTTGGTAATGCCTGCTTGGCACCTCGCTTTCATAGCTGGGTCGGCCTAGCTGTCACTACTGCCATCTCTTCGCCACAAAGGCACAAAAGGGGGGAGGCCCCTTTGGCGCTCGCAGAACCCAGTTTGGGAATCCCTGCATCGCATAATGCATGTTCAGTGCACAGCTTACTGTATTCAATTTGTACCTAAGTTGAAAAGGTGCATTTATGACTGTAGTTGCATAAGTTTGGTTATGCAGTCAATCCCGGATATATCAAACTCGGATGTATCCAATTGTTGTCTATATCAAACATTTGTAAAATCCCCTTGAAAACCCTATGCAAACGTATACGAATGTACTATATGTACATCGAACTCCCGTTCAACGACACATTCGATATATCGAACGATGTGCTGTGCTGTGCCCCTGCAAGTGCACTTCTCCTAACAAATACGCAATCACTTCTCGTGTGGCCGTAAATATTTCATGCCGACAAATTTGAAACGCCACTGTTTTGGCAGATGCTGTCAAACAAGATATTGAATCTGAAGGACAGTACATGCCATGGAGGAAAAATGAGCAGTATGCTCCAGTTTAGCTCGCTGTACATATGGATGGCTCATGCAAACTGCGGCCATTCATTATCGGTAAGAGCAGATCGCTACTCTGCTTCAAGAATGCGAAAGGCCTTCTAGTCTAATATGCGTTCTGCAAAAAAGCGTGGATGATGCTCAACCTTTTCACAAAACTGGAGCTGCTGCGCCGCCGTGTTTATTTTCTTGTAGACAAAGGCTTTCTGTGAACGGCACTTTAGGATTCTGCGAATGGACAAAATGAATCTGACACTAACCTCCACTTGGATAGATCTTTACATTAGTTTGAATTTACCAAAACCATTGCATGTCACATCCACACTTCGCTTTGCGGCAACAGCGTGCAAGACTCGTCACTGTGTGATTTGCGGGTCCAAAGTGAACATGTTTCATTCCTGCACACACTTACATGTCAGTGGGTACGGCCTTGAGTGTTCTGAAAAGCTGAACGGCTCTTTCGAAACTAGCGTGTGTGCAGTGCCGGCAGTCACTGATGCAGAGGCCGGAGGGGAAGAGCCGAGAACGTAGGAGGTATGTACCGGCCACGAGGTGTCGGAGTGCTCAGTGGCACGCAAAAGACTCGCGGACTTTTTAGGGCGGTCGAGAAGTGAGGACGACTGGTTCCAACAGAAAGTCTGCTCCGAAACACGGCACAAGAGTCTGCCTGACTTGTTGCCCATGGTCGTTTACATGGTGCATATTGCAACGGGCACGCGGCCAGGCCCGTCCATGTACGATTCGTAGTACAAGTGTGCTGATGGTGGCACAGCGCTTATCCATACAGGCTAGTTTGCTTCTGCAGTGCGTCTATTTCGACATTTTTTGAATAAAAATGCACAACATGCACTTCGATGTGCGTGAGACGCACCGCAGTCCTGTGTCTTGGCGACGCGGGTAATTAGGGTTAGCGTTACGAAAACCATTCCGCAGTGTGAGCGACTTGCAACGTTCATGCACAACAATTAAGCCAATTTTTGTGCAGTCGACGTGGTCATGGGATAAGCAAATGGGTAAGTTCTGGCTTTTCACGATCTCGGGAAACTGTTGGAGACGTGTGGAGATGTCATATAAGCTTCAGGTAGTCATATTTTAAATTTCAAATTATCAATGTATCGAACTGTTTTGTCATTACCTTTCTATTCGATATATCCAGTATCAACTGTAATGCTTTGTGCTGCATTAGCCACATTAAGGACCAGTTGCATCAAGCTGTCTTGTACTCTGGCGTAGTGGGTAACGAGAGATTTCATCATTGTCTGTCTTGGTGAATAATTTTCGTTCATTTATGGTGACCAGAAGCTTATAATATATTCTGTCTGCTCGAAAAAGTGAGTAACGCTGGAATAATGAAGCTGTTTCAAGGTCCACGAAATGGCCATGGTAATTGCAGTATACGTACATGCAGGGTTCGTTTCTGTAAAAGAATTAACTTCTTGTAGTAGTTTGTTTTTGACGTTGTTCCCCAGACTTAGTAGTATGTCCCACAAACACTTGGGTAACTGTTATTGAAGTTATGCTCATTCACCACAGGCGATTTTGAGGCGATCAAAGAGGTGTTCCCAGTGGTTCAGATTTTCTGTGCCATACCTTGTGGGATCGCACGCGCATCCCGATGTCTTCGGAGCGGCCGCGCGGTTATCATGCGATGATCACGTGCTCGCTCGCGGAGGGTAGCGGGGAGAGAGCACGTTTTGCCGCTCCCGCTGCTCTTCGCGCCTGGCCGCGAGACCGCATCCGAGGCACCCCGTTCCCTCCTTTCCCCTTTCTTGGAACCGGGGATACTCCCTCTCCGTCGCTCGGGGAGAAGCGCTATTCCCCCGAGGCGTTTTTGTCTTTCGGCTGACGAGCTTGCGACTGGCCGCATCTCAATTCAGCCGCGGAGACTGCCGCACGCCGTCCCCCTGCAACGCCCGGCTTTTGTGAGCGACTGACCGCCCCAGGGCCGAGCGCGGATCCACGCGAGGTGAGCTGAACCCTTATCAGCCTCTCGTGCGTTTCCACTATTGTGTGGTTTTTGTCACCTCAGTCGTGCGGAACGCTCCACCGCTGTGGTTGCCGTTTTATTTTGTGTACCTGTTGTTGCCTCAGTTGGTGTGTAAACTCAAGGTGAATAAACACCTTAAGTCAAAGACTCGCCCTGCCCCCCCTGGCCTGAACCCGCCGTGGTCGCAACTCAGTGCGAACCGCGGGTTAGGGGTCACAGCTCTGACTGTTAGGGCTGCTGCGAAAGTGCTTGCGAGCGACTGCCGCTCCGCTGGCGCGGTGCGATCCAGAGAAGGGTCAGGTGCGCACGAGCGAACTTGAGTAAATACCCCTATATTTGGCGCCCAACGTGGGGCCAGAGGTGTGACAGGTTGAGTCTGTTTGTGTGAGTGACTGCTACCACACAAACGAACCATGGCAGCATACGGGGCTGACTTACAGCCGTTGTACACGCTGTCACAGGTGGCTACCAACAGGCAACAATTCGAAGCGGCGGTAACCGCTACCGCACAGTCAAAACCTGCGGCGAACGTTAGCCCTGGGAATTTGATCAGCTTCGAAGAGGGTAGCGCTACACGTGAGGCGCTCTCTCCGACAGGACGTACCCTCGAAGGCGTGAGGCACATTACGCCGAACCCTTCGTCAGAATTTGCGGAGAGCATGGAGCCACAGCGGCATACGTGCCCAACGCACGCAGCTCCTGTGCCAGACATTACTGGTCAGAGCGAGTCACAGCCGATGCTGTTGCGCGATGCTATGCGCCTGATTGAAAGCTTGACAGGTGTCGTGCAGAACACTCTGCTGACATCTACCGCAGCTGCTAGACCGAGAGTGAGGGTGGACTTACCCACCTATAGCGGGTACCATGATGTAGTCAGTGCCAACGAATACCTCGATCGCATGCTGACTTACCAGCAGGCGACGGGGCTGTCCGATGGTGAGATGCTGGAACGCGTCGTACCAGTGTCGCTGAGTGATCACGCTGCCCGCTGGTTCCGGCTTACTGGCCATCGGTCTCGTACGCTGGCCGAGTTCCGAGCGACCTTACGCGAGGAATTCTTGCCCGCAGATTACCAGCGTCGTCTGCGACGCGAGTTAGAGCTACGCACTCAGCATCCGGACGAATCCTTGCTCGAGTACGTAAGGGCGATGGACGACCTTTATCGTACCGCTGACCCCTCTGCTCCGAATTGCGATAAGGTGGAGAGAGTCACGCGACAAGCTCATCCTACTTTCGCAGCGTATTTGAGAGGCGGCAAGTTCAGGGATTTGGATGAGCTGGCCTCGGAGGCAAAGCGCATACAGGCGGACATACTCGCCTCGCGTTCATACCGGCCTCCACCCCCAGCGTCGCAGGCACTTGAGCCGCGATGCGCATGGAACGGGGACACTTTTCGCACTCGTTCCCGGGGAGATGGTGCGATTGCCTTCAGTGACGGACCCCTGAGAAGTTGTTGGGAATTATCTGACCGGGCTCTCGACCCGTACACGTATGCCATGCGTGCAGCACGCGCTGCCGATGGTCAAGGTATGCAGAATCGTGGTCGACAGGCCGACCCGAGGGTGCCAGAGCAGAGCGCGCCTGCAAGGGAGCAGTCGATAGGGAGGAACAATGGCCAACCGGCGCGAGGCACTGCACGCCAAGCCCGACAAAGGCCACCTATCCTCTGTTATCGGTGCAACCAGCCGGGGCACTTAGCCCGGGATTGCGGACAACCTGCGAACCGAGAGCACGCGCTTTCGGGAAACGAACGGAGCCGCCGGTGAGCAACGCTGCATGGCCGGCGGCGGTTACAGCGGCGCCAAGTGAGACACATGAACTCCTTGCCCCGCTGGCTTGTCGTTTCGGACCATCCAACGACACGCCAGTGCCGATCATAGAGGTTACAGTCGCCCGGCGCAGGTTTTTTGCGCTATTAGACACGGGAGCAAGCGCTTCACTCTTCGGCGACGAGGTGTGTGAACATCTCCGTCGGAACGGCGTCCGACTGAGAGAGAGTAATGTAACTTTCCGACTCGCCAGCGGCACGGCGCACGCGAGCGGTGCTGCTAGGCTTGTGGTGCGGTGGGAGAAACGGGTGAGGCGACAACGCCTCGCTCACCTCCCCGGCCTGTCGGTTCCTATAATTCTTGATAGAGACTTCCTCGCCAAGACGGGCATTGTTATTGACGTCTGCAAGGGAGGATATAGGGAGCGAGCATGCGGCGCCCTGAAACCTTTCGTTAAATTTCAAAAAGCGTCAGAGACAACTTCGTTCGATGATGCTTCGCGCGCAGACTGACTCAACGATTGCCCAAAAAGGTCACTCAGAACGGTTTCCGCCGGGTCGACATGCCGACCAGGCAGCCGCGATGAGGAAAAAGGCGTGGAGGGGAACCGCTCCCCTCCCGCACGGCCCCCAACCCCCGCTGCGGTAGCACAGTGCGCTGCGGTGAGGGGTGAACGAGACCACCCGCTGCTGAACGGCTCATGCAGTTTGTCGGTGGAAGAAAAGGCTCGCCTCTCATCGCTTCTGAATGAATATGACGCCGTATTCACAGAGCGGCCTGGCTGCACCACGCTAGTTAGGCACAAAATTGAGACAGGCGATGCCTCTCCGTGGAAGTGCAATCCTCGGCCGGTTAGTTTGGCTAAGAGGAAAGCACTAGACAGCGCCCTGGACGAACTGCTCGATACAGGCGTTGTTGAAAGGTCCGATAGCCCATGGGGTTTTCCTGTGGTGTTGGTTCCTAAAAAGGATGGGACGACCCGCCTTTGTTTTGACTATCGCCGCCTGAACGAGGTAACACGCAAGGACGCATATCCGCTTCCTAGCATTCCCTCGATCGTGTCCAATGTTGGCGGAGCGAAGTACTTCACTACGCTCGATGCAAGCAGAGGATACTTTCAGGTGGAGGTAGATCCCCGTGACCGAGAGAAGACTGCCTTCACTTGTCACCGGGGCCTTTATCAGTTTACCCGAATGCCTTTTGGACTGGTCGGCGCGCCTGCGACTTACCAGCGCCTAATGGATCGTGTCCTAGGTGACGCAAGGTGGCACTACGCTCTTGCTTACCTAGACGATGTCGTGGTATACTCGCGGACTTTTGATGAGCACTTACGCCATCTCAGGGACGTGTTGGAGCGTCTGAGGTCCGCGGGGATAACGCTAAACCCGACCAAGACTCAGATAGCAGCAACCCGAGTAACGCTACTGGGGTTTACACTGGATAACGGACGCCTTCTGCCGTGCGACGACAAGGTTCAGGCATTATTGAACTACCCGTCACCGGTAGACATAGGCGGACTGAGACGCTTTTTGGGGCTGGTGAACTTCTATCGCCAGTTCATCCCAGACTGCGCTACACTACAAGCCCCCTTGACTATGCTGTTAAGGAAAGGTGAGCAGTGGAGATGGGGTCCCGAGCAAGAGGCGGCACTGCGCAACCTCGTAAACGCGCTCGTGGAGACCACTGAGTTAAAGCTACCAGATTTGAACCAGGAATTTGTCATACACACGGACGCCAGCGACCTTGGCCTAGGAGCGGTTTTGCTCCAACAGCACGAAGGTAGCTTGCGGCCGGTAGCATTTGCTAGCCGCTCTTTGAGCCCCGCAGAGAAAAATTATTCTGTGACAGAAAAGGAATGTCTCGCGATCATTTTCGCTCTCAAAAAGTTTGACTACTATGTTGATGGAGTTTCATTTATTATCGAGACTGATCACATGGCACTAACTTGGCTTAGGCGTCTAGGAGAGCCGAGCGGCCGGCTCGCGCGATGGGCACTTCTCCTGCAGCGATATGACTTTACCGTTCGCTACAGGAGAGGAAAGAACAACGTTGTGGCGGACGCACTTTCGCGCGCGCCCGTTGACCGTGAGGAGAGTAACAATACTACTCAACTCGCCTCGCCCGAAACTGAGCTCGAGAGCAGATTAACTGCGGCGACACTCGAAGTCGTCAGGAGGGGTAACATTAATACCCGTCCTGACTCTTCAGAGACTCAGCCTAAGGGCAGAGTAACTGCTACAATGCTCGACGGCAATAGTCCCAAAGGGAGGACGGACGAACCACCTTCTCCGGACGAAAGCGTGAACCACTTGGACTGCGTCAGTTCAGTGGGGAGCGTGTTCAGCAGAAAGGAGCTGTTAGAGGCACAGCGGGAGGATCCCTTTTGTAAGAAAGTGTTTGAGGGGCTCCGGGAGCCCGGCGGCGCAGCCGCGGCGCACGTGGATGCAGCTGGTATTGCTGTGAGTGCGCGGCGCTCCGAAACAGCTGGTAGTGCTGTGAGCGCGTTGGATTCCTACCTGCTAGATTCTGACGGCGTCCTGCTGAGATACATTCCCGCGGAGGAGGATACACATGAGTCCTTCAAAGCGGTCATTCCACGCACGCTGAGAGGAGCACTTTTACGCTACTTTCACGATACGTGTATCGCTGGGCATGCGAGTGGCCCTAAGACTTACTTTAAGTTGTGCCGCTTTGCTACCTGGCCTGGAATGAAGCGGGATGTGATGCGCTACGCCCGCTCTTGCAACGTGTGCCAACGCGTGAAGCCGCGTGGTGGACGACCGCCCGGGCTCATGCAACCGATTAATAGCCGAACACCCTGGCAGATTGCGGCATGTGACGTCATGGGACCTTACCCAAGGACACCGAGCGGGAACCAATTCCTTCTCGTCGTCACAGACCATTTCAGCAAGTGGGTGGAACTGTTCCCCCTGCGGAAGCTGTCGGCACGCGTAATCATGGGGAAGCTAATCGAGGTGTTTACACGATTCGGCTACCCTGAGCAGTTGATAACGGACAATGCGTCCTATTTCACGGCCAAATTATTCGTGGATTCTTGTGCAGCTCTCGGCATTAAGCACCGGAGAACAACCACGTACCACGCCCAGGCGAATCCCACGGAACGTGTGAACCGCAACATCAAGCACATGCTCGTTGCATTTGCGGGGACGCACAGCGATTGGGACGCTTGTCTCCCTGAAATTGGATTTGCTATCAGGTCGACAGTGAATCGCTCAACTGGGTTTACACCCGCCACCCTCAACCTTGGGAGGGAGCTGTTGAACCCGGTAGAACGCACTCTACAGGAACGCAGCAGCACGGAACTGGTTGTTTCGTCGGCACGCGCCGATTATGCAACTGGGCTGCGCGCAAAGGTAACGGAGGCTTTACGCAAAGCGCGACGGAACCTGAGCACTGCTCGCGCCGAGCAGAAAGCGCAGTACGACCGCTCTCATCGGGAAGTTCAGTACAAAGTGGGTGACCTGGTGTTGAGGCGGAATCACGTCCTAAGCGACGCCAGTAAGAAATTCTCAGCTTCTCTGGCGCTGAAATGGACCGGACCGTACCGGGTGCGAGAGACTGTCTCTTCGCTCGTGTACAGGCTGGCGGACTTGAAGTTAAGACCGATCAGCAGACCGGTGCATGTCTGCGACCTCAAACCCTATTACGACAGAGGGAACGAGTGTCCCGAGGAGAACGCTCTCCCGCGCCCGCAGGCAGTGACATCGAGAGGCACAGCTCGACGTTCGAGCCCAGTGCGGCGCTATAACTTGCGATCTCGGCAGAACTAACTCTGTCCGGTTTGCAGAGGCTATTTTATTGTGCGCAATATCGGACGGAACGCTCCTTCGATGTCTAGCGTGCAGCCTTCCAGAGCGAGCATGCGCTTTCTCTTTGGAAGAAGCGAGAGGGGTTAACCAAACTGTCGCAGCCGCAGACCGCCCGTCGGGAACCGTGGTACTACAACCAAGCAGAAAAGACCGTTTTCGCTGTGTGTACAAACGAGCAGGCCATGGACAGTCAGTGATGTATTCCACGCAAGAGGCGGCGAGAAAAGCGAAGCCCCAGCAGCCAGCGACGAGGAGAAAAAGGCCGCAAACAGCTTCCGGTCCGAAATGGGGGCAGCGGCGCAGAATTCTCCGAACCGCACCGCCAAGCCCCGCGACCGAGTTGCGGGCCCGCAACCAGGCACCCGGCGCCGGGGCCGAGCGTAAGACATCTCCCACAGGAACGCAGTGGCCTCCCGCTAGCGCAACGAGTCGCAACCCGCCATCCGTAATGGCTCGGCGGGCCTTTGGCTCTGCACCCTCCGAGGTGCTGTACACCGAAAAGGCGGGGCGACGGGGACGAACGGGCCTGGCGATACCTAAACGGGACAGTGGCACTTCCGCCTTCGTCCGGCTGGGTATCAAGAAAGCTTTGCTCCGTCCTCGGCGAAGATGTCGAACCACCGTGACCCCCGCGCCACCGACGCAAAGAAACGCTGGTCGAACTCGTACCATAACTCCGGCGGGCCCGACCACACGAGGATCAAGCGGCCCAAGCAACAACAACACCTGGCTCCTGCCACTCCCGGGGCTTCCATGTCTGGTGGCCGAGACAGCGAGGGCGCGATGAGAAGCCGGCCTGGCACCCCCTTTCATCCTGGATCCACAGGCCAACATCACTCGGCCACACCGGGCACTAAACTAGAAAGGCGCTCGGTGGCAACGTGGACCTTCCAGGCCGGCACGGAGGCTCCTGTCTCCTACTTTTCGGCGGCGCTGTGGAAAAGGCAGGAGCGGGCGCGCATCTCGAAAAGAAGCGACCGGCTCTTCGCGCCATTTCAGGGCCGGACGATAACCGAACTAGATCGCCAGTCGAACAGCGCCTGCATTCCCCCGGATCCGGGCTCTGTGTTCTGCGAGTGCGGCGGGCTGATCATCCACGAGAGCCACGAGAAATCACTGCTCCATCGACAGCGGATCGCGGCCCTTGGGGACGGAGCGCCTTCAAAGAAAAGCACTGAGCTGCACACAAACGCGGCTACCGAAGACGTCATTCGGCGGGCAAGGACGGACCCGCAGTTTGCTAAATGGCTGCTGGAGGCCGCCGCGGGGACCACGCAGAAGGTCCCTGCGGTTTTGTCAGCACCATCGTCATTCTCGTCGCAATCGTCACCATCGCCCGGCACCTCGACCTGGCCTGCGGGGACCGACAGCCCAGCGACACCGGCGGCGGGTGGCCAAGGCTGCTCCCTAATCGACTTGGACTTCACCGCCCTGATGGCGGAGTAGCTGGCCCCTCTCGGAAAAGCCTCAGGTGACGGCGGCCTCTTCGCGGCTGAAGGGGGATTTTAAGGAGGGGGGGATGTGGGATCGCACGCGCATCCCGATGTCTTCGGAGCGGCCGCGCGGTTATCATGCGATGATCACGTGCTCGCTCGCGGAGGGTAGCGGGGAGAGAGCACGTTTCGCCGCTCCCGCTGCTCTTCGCGCCTGGCCGCGAGACCGCATCCGAGGCACCCCGTTCCCTCCTTTCCCCTTTCTTGGAACCGGGGATACTCCCTCTCCGTCGCTCGGGGAGAAGCGCTATTCCCCCGAGGCGTTTTTGTCTTTCGGCTGACGAGCTTGCGACTGGCCGCATCTCAATTCAGCCGCGGAGACTGCCGCACGCCGTCCCCCTGCAACGCCCGGCTTTTGTGAGCGACTGACCGCCCCAGGGCCGAGCGCGGATCCACGCGAGGTGAGCTGAACCCTTATCAGCCTCTCGTGCGTTTCCACTATTGTGTGGTTTTTGTCACCTCAGTCGTGCGGAACGCTCCGCCGCTGTGGTTGCCGTTTTATTTTGTGTACCTGTTGTTGCCTCAGTTGGTGTGTAAACTCAAGGTGAATAAACACCTTAAGTCAAAGACTCGCCCTGCCCCCCCTGGCAGTTCTATCGGCTGAATAAACTGGAAAACAGTTTATTCAGCCGATCACTGTTTTGTGTGAAAAAGTCGCCAATGTTTGTGTCAGTGGTGGCGGCGATGCGCTCGGGCCGGTCTATTGGCATGGTGGGTATCTGGCTGTCCGGCTTCCTGCCATTGCGCCCACCTTTAATTCAGCAGTCATTGAAAGAGTTAAGCAATGTGTTGCTTGCACTGTGCCAAGGTTGCTGCTGCTTGTGTGCTGCATCTCCAATGCACGGTACACGGACGTTTTTGCATTTCACCCCTGTCGAAATGCAGCCGAGCCGGAACGGCACTGCACCAGGACTGGGCGAGGCTGGCCGCCGTAAAAAGCGGTACGGCCGAGCCCGGACGACCATCGGGAACATGATCAAGTGCGTTTGTATCCCTGAAAACGTGTAGTCAGGGTGAGCATTAAAGAAAAGGCCACTTGGCTGTTTACAGGTATGCACTACAAATTGGCATAGGAAATGTGCGGGCATGGTGGCAGCCTCAGCACCTGTATGATCTATTGCCACTAGCATCTTCATTTCTCTGGTCGGTAACACGTTTGGCATAGTGCTGTTGAAAGAGTACTTCACGCTTTTAATAACCCCGACGCGTTGCCGATAGTTGTCACCCGCAGCCTGAAGTTGCCGAGTTGGCTCAGCAAGCTACGTGCCGCAATTGTGCACCACCTACAACCAAGAGCGGTGCGGGTACGGAGAGACAGACGCTTGCTCAAATACCTTCTTCATTGTGTGGGAAAGGCTGTTTCCTTTTGCATCTTTATCATTTTTTGTTCCCATATACAGTGTAGACCGCTTATAACGTAAGTCGCCGGAGTCGCGAATATCTGCACTATAAGCGGTACCGCACTATAACCAAAACAACGATTTTCAAGCCCTGCTCGTGTGCAAAACATGTAGACCAAGCATGTAGAAACGCTTTGTATTATCGCGCGCATATCTCACTGGCGAAAACATAATCGCGATGTAGCCGGTGCTCTTCAAGCTCGACAGCTTTGCACCGAATCAAAACGAAACAACTGTTTGCCGCAACCGCTGCAGAAAAAAAACGTGACCGCTAACGACGCCATTATGAACGGCGACTTTGCGATGCTGAAGGCACGTGCCCGACGCACGCACCGAGCCTCGACAAATTAACTACCATTCGCTGCAACAACTGCAGTCGAAACCGCGGTCGCTATCAATGTGATCATCGATGGCGACCACGCAGTTTTTTAGGCATGCGGCCAACGCGCATACAGAGTAAAAAAGAAACTACTGTTCGCCGCAACCGCTGCGGAGAAAACCGCGGCCGTTATCGACGTGATCGTGGCTGAGAGCTACGCAGTTACGAAAGCCTGCGGCCAACGCGGTGTTATGCGCAGTGGTAAATGCAAGAATACAGGCGTTCAGACACAAATAGGCTCGAAGCATTCCGGCGTTGCTGTCATTCACGTACGTTTTCAACTGATGGCTGTGGCGATGCGGACTCCGCCACTTCGTTTCGGTTGGATGCTAGCGCCGTTCTTGCTCTTTTGCATCGCACATTTGTGGCGCTCGTCGCTCACCGAGCTCCGAAAGTAGTCCGAATTAACGAATTTGATTGCATTGAATAATGCATACGCCGGTCGGGACTAAAGGACGAGTCCAAATTGACGAGGGTCGAATTAACGAGGTTTTACTGTAGCTCCAAACTAATTTTGCAGAACACTGATTAAATTGGCAGCGTCGCTCGTGCGATATCTGCACTTCACGACACGCATCGCGACGGGTGCACAGTAACTGAAGCCGCGTTCAGTGCTAAACGCACCGCCGATAAGCAGCCGAGCAAGTTTTCTCTGTCGCCTAGACAACCTACGCGCGCATTTTTTTTTCGTTTGTTTGCTCCGCGTATGCTCCTCCTCCGCATCGCCCTCGTTGATCTCCTCTCCCATCGGTGGGAGCACCTCGTTGAGAAGCGTGCTCGCTACCGCCCTTGTCGGCAAGATTTTCCCGCGGAAGCCGCATTATAACCGGTATTTCATCTCACGCGGCTGCACTGTAAGCAGTATTGCGTGTACATGCAGTTCTATGGGAAAATTAACGGGAGTCTGAAAAAACCGTACTATATCCGGTCCTGCACTATAAGCGGTTACGTTATAAGTGGTCTATACTGTATCTCATTATGTGCAGCGTGTCTCTCTTCTACTTTTGCCATTGGTTTCGTGTCGCGAGTGCGTGGGCACCGAGACCCTCCCATGTCTTTGTTGGGCAGCTGTGATTGGTTGGTTCATTCAATAGCTGTTCGCATATCCCATGTTCTGCATATGGGAAAAAAAATTGCTTTCTGCATGAAATCTCTCTGGTTGCGTTCATGGATGAGAGGAATAAGCTCATTTATTTGTTTCGTAAGACTGTCATTAGGAAAGAAAAAATATTTTCAGTTTCCTGCTTTGTGAAAGCTTGCACTTTGACTACACCAAGGCCTGCTGGGCTGCCATGAATTACTAAAAGGCCGGCCTTTCACCCTGCAGGGACACGATGATCTATGCGGCATCAGCCGATGCTCGTGGCCTGGGCTCTGTTGTGCGGCTCCTTGGCGACGTGGTTCTGCGGCCTCTCTTCAACGAGGAAGAGGTGGGTGATGATATGGTGGCAGTCTGGGATGTTGTTACTGGTAACCATTAGTTAACATAACACTTTGTAAAATAAAAAAAAAATTGTTGACTTTTTTTTTTCAACACCCATATTTTTAGGCATACTCCTCTGTTTTCTTGTATTGTAATTTGTGGGGATGTGCGATTCTCACGCGTCGTCCTCTGATGCTGTTTTCCCCGCATAGCTCGCGTCTCCTGTAATCCGGCTCCTCCGTGTGGCTAAGCGCCGGCAACGGTTGTGGTGGTTGTGGCGCATTGCGAGAGATGGCGCGAGTGTCGAGATGCTAATGCCACGAACGGCGGGATGACTTGGGAGCAAAAGGTCGGAGGCACTTCCCCTTCAGGTTGGGATCGGTGAGCGATGTGGACGTCCCGCGCGTGCACCGATCCACGCTTTGCGAGACCGTCTCACAAGGCTGGGAGCAAGCAACGGTATGGACGAACACGGATCGTTCGAACGCGCCACCATTCGCGTGACCGTACACATGAACGACTAGGCGATGGTGTCATAGCAGGGGGCGAACATATTCGATCGCTATCTAGTCGCGGTGAGTCGGACTTCCTTGATTTGTCGCGCGCCCCTGTGACTGTTCTATGCATAGTAATTCAGCTAGCGTATATCAGTGTATGAAAGGTGCAATAAATGCCCTTTCGTTTGTTTGCACTACTGTATTGTCGTTCCTTTGTCCCAAGAGCACGTGTGAGACATCACAAATTTTCTTAATTGCAAAAGCCATTGTAATTTTGGCACACATGCAATATTTCACCCAAGGTGCACACATAACCACCAGTACTGGAACCTGCATACATGCAGTATTAAGAAGGTGGTATATCAGCAAAGCACAGCACAGGGCAACATTAAGTAAACTTTTCATACCGCGGGTGTTAGAAAAAGCAATGACATTATATTACCACTAAAGTTCATGTTTTTAGACTGCACGATTATTCGGACTTCTTTTGCAAAAAATCCAGGAAATCAGTTGGTGACTGTTTTCATAATCAAGTTGGACACTCAGTATGTTAATTTCACTTTCATTTTTGGTGTTTAGATTGAGGGTATGAACCAGCGATCACTTACTGCTTTCACATGGCGTGTCTACTGTAAAAGCTCCATATAGTTTGCAATCGCTTTTATATACCTGCTTTGACAGAATTTTACTGCTCCAAAATGAATTTTTGGCTGCTCCAAAAGCTGCTCCGAAGTGGCATGGGCCAGTAGCATCACTACTGGTTTCAGTGCTGTGTTTCTTCTTTCATCAGTAATCGACACATGCTGTTGGCAACACATACTTCCAGTCGCTCTTATTATAGTAACGTTGGTCATCACTTAGCTGTGCTAGAGTGTGATAAATTGCTGCATGCAGCTCTACTTTTTTCTCGTACCAAGTGCCATGAGTAGCACATTCCCTTTCGTGCTTATCTCTATGGCAATCACACAATTTCTGAGACTTGAATGAAACGTTGTCCTCGCTAGTGCGAGTACAGTAAAATTTGTCAACTCAAAGTTGTAAAAACCTTGAAAAACTTTTGAGATGAGTGGAGTTTCATAATACACGAATTCACGCAAATATAAGCCCCTGGCCATGAATAGACTGCATAGAGCCTTTCAAAATGGGCCCCATTAGTTGCTAAATTTTCACACAAGTTCAGTATACTAGGAGCGGTAGTTTTTGGTAGATGACTCTATGTCAAACCTCGTTAATACAGAGTTGGCTGGGAACAACGTTTAGGTACGCACTAAACCATGTACAAATTAACTGTCAATGCCAGTTTAGCAGCTGCTTACCGGCCGGAAAAGAACTACGTTACCATGCTCTCAAACACACGCACTCAGACAGGCTTTATTTGCGGGTAGGCAGCAAGAAATCGGTAATCTTCACTTGCCGCCGTGGTGGCCTTGCCGCGACGACGGCATCTTCGAACTCGATAAGGCCGCTACCAGTTTGTTGATGAGGCCCCGCTTACTAACTAAATTAACAAGCACGGTGTAACGCGTTAAACACGAACGCATCTCGCTCGATGACTGCAGAAATTCGCTGTCAGAACGCTGAGTGAGGAGGCGTGGCTGCAGCAGCGAGCATGCCGTCTCTCGCTTCAATGCGAACTAGACGTCGAAAGCACAGTGCATACGAAGCTACCAGCGCTAGTCGCACTCTGTCTGCAGATCACTGTGAAGATGAGGCCCGTGCGGGCACGCACTTTTTCCACGCAGCAGATCGCTTTCAAGATACGGCGGCCGCTGCCAAAGTAAACCCCTCCCTTTCTTGCCTCCGGCGCCGTGCGCGACAGAAGCAGTGCGCTTTCGCCCCGCCTTTCTCCCTCGCGTGCGCGAGATAGGCGGCTGACGCTCGCAAGCTTTCGCTCGCACATACAGAGTGCGACGATGTTGCCGTGTTTGGACTTTATACGGAACCTCAAAGCGACGTCCACAGAGACGGCAGAAATGCACTTCGCAATAAAATGTGCTTCTGCGCGGTTACTACTTGAACTGGATTCGACGGCGACAGCGAATCCGCACCCTCTACCGGCGGCTTCTTTACGTTACCGGGAGCTAATCTCGAAGGTCATGCTTTTGTGCGCGGCAATGGGCAACAGCTGCATTAGCAGGAAATACATCATGGGGGCCACGTTTTAAGTTCACCATCGCTGGCAGCTGTCGTCAGGGTGTCGCAACTCGATAATCGAACGTCTGCACACATGAGATTTTGCTGATTTTGTGCCTGTGCGTGTGAACAAAAAAGGAAAATAGTACGCACTAACATTTTGGTGGGCAATGAGCTACTACAGCTTAAGCGGTCAGCCAATACATGGTGGTGAATGGGGGCTGGGTGGGGGAATCTTTGCGACTACGTTTAAACACATTAAGCAGGTACATAATAATGAGGTTTGACTGTATGTTATGCGACTCTGCACCGGGCACGACGGGCTTGTACAGGCAACAGCAATCCTAGTACTACAGAGCCAAGCAAATGCGGTTGCATCTACGCACCGATGTGTCCATAGCCTAGTCATGCGAAATATTGCAAAATTGCTCGTATCCCAAAAAATGCAGTGGTGTGGAAAAGCCATGTCTTCCACTCGATTATATCCTACTCTTTCATTCACCATTCTCGGCTGGTTTATCCCATTGATAACATGGGTGGAGCATCCCTATAATCACTGTTGAAGCGTGCTAAGAAACAGCATTGAGAAAGGCATCACTAAAAAATCATGTGGCGTCATTATGTGGCCCGTCACAGGAAAGTTGGCTGCTCTGAGGTTCTGCAATGGAAGGAGTAGTGCCGCTTCGACTTTTTTATACATAACAGCTTGAACTGTCTTCCTTGTGCTTGAAAAACCTTGTTCCACGACCTTCTCCTTGTTCATGAACACTGTGCACAAAGGAATTCCTTGGCAATGGGTAACTCTACCTCTTTTACGAGAGCTTCAACATTTGCAATTTGCACTGCTTAGACACCACCATCCTCTTGCAGTATTCACTAAATCTACAGCCAGGCATTACAACTTGCATGGTGTGGCATGCAGATCCACAAGGATATTGTCACGTAGTAGTGACGCTGAAGTAAACAGTCGTAAAACTGTGTATGACAAAACTTATTCTTTATTGGGCGAACCTGTGCCCACAAAAGCAAGTTGCACTCGAAGCACAACAATAGCGGCGGACACAGTCGGCAATCGTAGAAAATCTGATCAGTGGCGAAACCCGTCGTCTTTTATACATGAGTCATCAAAGGTTCCAGATTATTCCCTGGTGCCAGCTTGTTTTCCAGAAAGTTCTAGACAATTCGCATCGGTCATACAATCAGATTACGTAAGCGTCGGTTACTACAGACAATGGATAGAAGCATCGATAACGTTCGAGAATCTTCCCATACATGCAGGCGTGTCCTGTGCCTAGCGATAATGTTTAACATTTGTTAGTCGTTGAAAAGCGGTCACCGGTGAAAGATAAACATGTACATGTGTCAATATTGCCACGGGAAATGGTATAAATGAAAATATATTTACAAAATATTTACAGCGAGCTGTAGCACTGCCAAGATGTTGGAAAGACAATCTTTTTCAATCGTCGTCTTCTTCACCCCAATGGTCAACGTCGTCTTTGTCCCATTGCGCGCAGTCTCGTGACATTAACCTCCGGCCGGAAAAGCGCCGACCCGGCGCCAGGACAGGATGGTGGGCGAAAGGTATGGCTTGAGGCGGGCCACGTGCACGACGTCTGAGGAAGAAGACATTGTAGGATCGAGCGGGGATAGTTCGTAAGTGACATCTGTCAATTGTAGCAGGACGCGATAGGGGCCAGAGTATCTCCAAAGTAATTTTTCAGAAAGGCCAACGCGCCGAGACGGGGACCAGACAAGGACAACATCATTCGCACTGAAGCGATTGTCCCAGTGGTGGGCGTCGTACAAGAACTTCTGCCGTGACTGCGACGCAGAGAGGCAAAGACGGGCAATGTGACGTGCCTTTTCTGCTGTAGCAATGGCGTCGCGCAGTAGGCAGTGCGACAGGGGTCAAAATAGGTGTGTCAAAAGGGAGCATTGGTTCTCGTCCATATAGAAGATAGAAGGGAGAGTAGCCGGCGGTATCATGGCGTGAGGAGTTATAGGCAAAGGTGACAAAAGGTAGCGCAGTGTCCCAGTCATGGTGATCAGACGAAACATGCATGGAGAGCATATCACTGATAGCGCGATTCAGACGTTCAGTAAGACCGTTCGTTTGGGGGTGGTACACAGTCATAAGTTTGTGTTTGGTGGCACAAGAACGTAGTAAGTCTTCACTGACTTTAGATAAGAAGTAGCAACCGCGGTTGGTGAAAAGCTGACGAGGAGTGCCGTGATGTAAAATTACGTCTTGCATCAAGAAGTCGGCGACGTCTGTATCGCAACTGGTCGGGAGAGGTTTTGTGATAGCGTAATGGGTTGCATAATCCGTAGCAACGGCAATCCATTTATTGCCAGCGGTGGAGAGAGGGAAGGGGCCGAGAAGGCCGAGGCCAACACGAGAAAATGGCAAGAAAAAAAGCGATGGCCTTTTTCGGTGTTGGCACGAATCGCAGGCAGCGACATAACGTTGAACAGAACGGTAGAGACCGGGCCAGAAAAAGCGCCGCCGTACACGGTCATACGTCCTGGAAACACCAAGGTTGCCGGCTGTTGGGCTCAAGTACGGTCACCCGAAGATGTGTGAGAATGACGAGTAGTAGTTCCTGTTCCTCGGGGTGCATGTTCCGGCGATATAATGGGCCATTTACTATGACGAACAGGCGCAGTGACCGGCCCAAGGAGCCAGACTGGAGGGGGTTAATGAGATCATTTAGAGACGTGTCGCGCCATTGCTTGTCACTAATGTGGCTGAAAGCGGAGAGCGAGAAAAAGTCGGACGGTGTATCTTCCGTGGTAGCTTCGGGGTAGACAAGCAGTCGGCATCCTGGTGTAGTCGGCCAGACTTGTACACCACAGTGTACCTGAATTCCTGGAGACGTAGAGCTAAGCAACCTAGACGCCCAGTGGCGTCCTTGAGGCTTGAAAGCCAGCACAAATCGTGGTGGTCAGTGGTAACAGTAAAACGCCGCCCGTATAAGTAGGGGCGAAATTTGCTAACTGCCCACTCAAGAACGAGGAACTCGCGCTCAGTAATGGAATAATTGCGCTTAGCAGGGGAACAAAGCCGGCTGGCGTACGCAATAACTCGATCACAACCACATTGGCATTGGGCTAAAACAGCTCCAATGCCATAGCCACTCGCGTCTGAGCATTGGGATCAAAGTGGGCGAGAATCAGCGGGGTAGTGAGTAGCATGATAAGGTGTGAAAAGGCTGTGGCTTGAGCGAAACCCCACGAAAACGGAGCGTTTTTCCTGAAAAGATCTGTTAGTGGACGGGCTATGTCTGCAAAATTTCTGACAAATCGGCGGAAATACGAGCACAAGCCCACAAAGCTCGAACATCCTTGGCACAAGTTGGCACAGGGAACTCGATGACAGCACGAACCTTGGCGGGATCGGGACGGACGCCAGTTGAATCGACGAGATGCCTGAGGATGGTAATTTGGCGGTGACCGAAGTGGCATTTTGAAAAATTGAGTTGTAGCCCAGCCGCACGAAACACCAACAGTATGAATGAAAGACGTGAGGTGTGTGGCAAATGTCAAGGAGAACACGATCACGTCGTCCAAGTAGCACAGGCAGATAGACCATTTAAAGCTGTGCAACAGCGTGTCCATCATTCGCTCGAATGTGGCCGGGGCATTGCACAAGCCAAATGGCATAACTTTGAACTGATAGAGGCCATCTAACTGTAACAAATGCTGTCTTTTCACGGTCCCTGTCATTGATGGCGATCTGCCAGTAACCAGAGCACAGGTCGATGGATGAAAAATAGAAAGAGCGTAAGATTGGGCGAGTTGGTATTCCATGTCTTGTACTTAATAGCGCATAAAAAGGGGACGATGCACAGATGGACGACGCGGACACAGCGCTGTGTCCGCGTCGTCCATCTGTGCATCGTCCCCTTTTTATGCGCTATTAAGTACAAGACATGAAAAATAGGTCGCACCATGAAGGCAATCCAGAGCGTCATCAATCCGTGGAAGAGGATATACATCCTTTTTGGTGATCTTATTGAGATGCCGATAATCAACGCAAAATCGCCAACCGTTGTCTTTCTTTTTAACTAAGACAACAGGGGAAGCCCACGGACTCGCGGATGGCTCAATAATGCCTTTTGGAAGCATCTTGTCAACCTCTTGTTGAATAACTTGGCGCTCGGATGGTGACGCGATAAGGTCGCCAGTGAATCGAAGGCGCATCGCCCGTATGTATGCGATGTTTGACGAGAGAGGTTTGACCTAAGGGATGGCCTTCAGAGTTGAATATTTCGGAGTATGTGACGAGCAAGTGAGAGAGGTCGTCTACTTGAGAGTGCAGAAGGTCCGGGGCAATCATCTTTGTGATAGCGCTCTGTACCGGTGCAGAAGTGGGTGCGTCGGCTGACAAAATTGCTGACGTAGGATCAGGTGACAGTGATGAAATCTGGCACTCATCTGATGGTGACAGGGTGGCCAAAACTATGCCTTGGGGAAGAACCTGAGGACAGAGTCCGAAGTTCAAGAGGGGCACGCAAGTCTGGTTGGTCGCAACAGTCACAACAGTGTGGGGAAGGAAATGTGCGGCAAAAGGACACTGGTAGACGGAGTTGTCGAGACGGGAGGAACAACGCGACCTTCGGCTGAGCTGGTCACAAACGAAGTCCCCGGCGCTGTTTATTGTCATGGTATATATGGTAAGCAGCGTTAGTGTTAGTGGTGTTAGTGGCGCCACCGTGGGTTAGAATACAACACAACACTACATCTTCCTTTCCGAGGTCACATTTACAAGTTCAGTCTCTTGGGTGGCACCACACGCCTTCCCGACCTTGTAACCTTTACGGGGATGTCACTCGTGTCTCGCCTGGCACTACTCTCGTGCTTGCCGGGTGATGCTTGCTCCTGGCTTGGCCCCGGGCTTGGAAATAAGGTGGGAGATGTCAGGTTTGGTTTATCGGGGGATGATGCTCTTGAATCTGGAGTGGGCTGTTCGGTTGCAAAAGACACCAGATGCCGTCGGTTTCTCTGCATTACACCCCTGGGTGTTTCCACGATGTACGAGCGTGGCCGCTGGGCTCTGCTGAGAACCTGAGCACGGCACTCGGCATCTGTTACCCACACTTCGTCCCCTGAAGAGAGGTCCCGAAGCTATCGCACCCCGTGGCGACGGTTAAAGTTCCGAGCTTGCCGTTTCTTGGCGGTGGTGTCCATTTGGGAGAAGATGTCTGGTGGTGGTATTTCTGGAGACAGCTTGCCGTGGTCCCTGGGTACGCGTGTTAGTAACCGCCGACCCGTGAGCAGCTGCGATGGGCTGTAACCCGTGACACCTGGTGTGTCGCGATACGCTAGCAGTGCCAGGAAGCAGTCATTGCTCTTGCGGAAGAGGTTCTTCACAGTGTGCACTGCCCGTTCTACTGCACTGTTTGACTGGGGGTATCCAGGACTGCTAGTAACGTGACTGAACCCATAGTTTTTGCAAAACTTGCAAACTCGTGTGACGAGAACTGGGGTCCATTATCACTTCGGAGCACTTCCGGTATGCCGAATCGAGCCATGACACTCTTGATAGCCGAAATAACCGCCTGGCTGAAAGTGTTGCGTAGCGTGATGACTTCAGGGTAGCGTGAATAGTAGTCCACAAGCAGCAGAAAATTTTGTCCCTCCAGGTGGAACAAATCTGCCCCCACTTGTTGCCATGGGCGCTCCATTGAAGGTGTTGGTAGCAAAGGCTCAGCCCGCTGAACTCTTGTAGTTGCGCACCGTTCACATGATTCAACCATTGACGCAATATGTTTGCCTATGTTAGGCCACCAAACAGAGTCGCGGGCACGTGCCCTGCACCGGTTCACGCCCTGATGGCCTTCATGGATTGCATCCAGAACGTCCCTCCGCAGAGCTTCCGGAATCACAAGACGCCCTCCTTTAAGAAGCAATTCCTTGCATACCGTCAGCTCCCCTTGGTACTTCCAATACTTCAAGAGGTTCGACGGAACCTTGCTCTTTCGGGGCCAACCTTGTCTACAGTATTTCACAAGGGCGACACACTCACCATCCATCGACTGGTGTTGACCCACTGCTTTAAGGTCGACTGGTGTGTCTTGCTCGATGCTGCTGACAACCTCACTCACATACGACTCTACTTGGTTTCTCTCAGCAGTGGATGCTGGTGTGATAGGGGCTCTTGAAAGAGTATCAGCCGTTGCCAGCAGCTTCCCCGGAACGTACAGAATCTTGTACTGGTACCTTATGGGGTTTAGTCGAATCCTTTGGATTCTTGGCGGTAAAGCATCGACATCCATGGAACCCAGCAGTGACGTGAGCGGTAAGTGGTCAGTCTCGACGGTGAAGTATAGACCACGGACATACTCGTCAAACCGCTTGAGTGCCCATGCAACTGCCAAGCCTTACTTTTCTGTCTGGCGGTACCTTTGTTCCGTTGGTGTGAGGGAGCGTGATGCGTAGGCCACAGCTCTACGCTCCCCGCTCGTCTGGTCGTGGAGCAAAACAGAAACCAAGCCAAACGAGCTAGAAACTGCGGATATGATGGTCGGGTGCAGTGGGTGGTAGTTCGCCATGCAGATGTTGGACGACATCATATCCTTCAACTTCCGGAACGCATCCTGCTGGGCTGGTCCTCACGCCCACTCGCCTTTCTTGTCGAGCAATCAAAGAATGGGTGACGTCACCTCTGACAAGTGTGGTAAGAACCATCCCACGTGGTTGGCCGTGCCCAATAGTCTGCGGACACCACCGACATCGACCGGAGGTTCCATGCGCCTGACAGCGGCAAGCTTGTCTGGGTCTGGCGAAATACCACTGCCACTAATAATTACCCCAAGGAACTTGACGCTTGTAACACCGAATTTGCATTTAGACTTATTGAGGGTCAGCCCGGCGTTCCTGAGACGACCCAGCACTGCTTGAAGCCGGCGGTCATGCTCTGCCCTGTCGCGACCAAAAACCAAAATGTCGTCGATCATATTCACGACGCCGTCCTGGCCTTCAAGAATGTAGCTCATTTGGCGCTGGAAGTATTCTGGGGCGGACGTTATCCCGAATGGCAGCCGACAGTAACAATAACGTCCAAACAGTGTGATGAATGTCGTTAATTCTTGAGATTCTTCTGCCAGCCTTACTTGATGAAAGCTGGACGTTGCGTCGAGCTTCGAGAACACTTGCGCATTACCCAGAAGTCCCAAAACTTGATCGACGGTGGGCAAGATGCGACGCTCTCGCAATACTACCTGGTTCAGCTTGGTAAGGTCGACACAGATGCGGTATGAACCTGACGTCTTCGGTACAATTACCATACCGGTGCACCACGGCGTAGGCTTTGTCACGCGCCTGATCACGCCCTCCTTTTCGAGTCTGTCGAGCTCTGCCTTGACGGCACCGTGTAATGGAATGGGCACCCGTCTTGGGACTAGCAGCGAGTAGGGGTCTGCATCCGGTTTTAAGCGTATAGTGTACGCTTCCTGTAGCTCGCCTAAACCACAAAATAGCTGGTCTGATGTCGCCTTGTTGTTTTCGGTCTCGACCACGGGATCTACAAACTTGACCACACCCAGCTCTTGGATGGCAGGAAACCCCAGAAGAGGCACGATCTGTGACCGAATTACGTACAGCCGCTGCTTCACCAGCTTGTGCTTCTATTGCAGAGTGGCTACAAACGTCCCGAACACGTCCAATGGTTGCCCCGCCGGTCCCGCGAGCTCCCCTTCTGGCGCCTCGAGATGCGGTGGAATCCCTGAAAATGTACTGGGGACCACTGTGACCTCTGTGCCGCTGTCTACTTTAAAGCATAGAGGCATTCCGTCAACTTTTACGTCGACAAACTTGGCCCGGGCTCCGCTGCTCGAACCGACTGCACTTAATTCCACAAGGGAAAGGTTCTTGCCAGCACGGCACACTGCTGCGAAGTGTCCCTTCTTACTGCATTTGTTGCAGGTCGCTCGGCGCGCGGGGCACTCTGAGCGCGGATGAAAAGACCGTCCGCAAAATCCGCAAGGCGAAGAAGAAACATGCGCTGCGTGGTGCGTCTCTCGCTCCTGTGGGCGGATCTGCATGACTTTCGTCGCGTCCACGTTTATCAGCCCGGGATGCGTTATCACTGCTGGCGAGCATGCCGAAAGGTTTGCTCTTTCCTTTTCTGCGTCTTCCGCCTGACCAACACACATGAGCGCTTCATCTAATGTAACTTTCCGATTCCGGCAGAGCTTGTCCGATAACTTCGTGTCACGAAGGCCAACAATAAAACGGTCGCGGACCAATCGCTCTTCTATGACATGTGAAGCGTAGTTGCAGCACTTCACCATGTTTCCTAGAGCCGTGAAGAACGCATCAGCAGTCTCGCCTGCCTGTTGAACGCGTCTGTGGAACTTTGCGCTCTCAGACAACTCGTTGGCGGGGTGTACGAAATAACCGTCGAGCTTACCGACGATGACACTGTATTTTGCGTAATCTTCGTCCGGTACTTGCAACGAGCACAGGATGTCCCGTGACCTGGTTCCCATGCAGTACAGCAGCGTCCTGACGCGAACTTCGTCGCCTGCTGCGTGAAGACCCGTAGCGAAACTGTAGTCCTCGAACTGTTGGCGCCATCTTTGCCAAGCCGCTGGGTTCTCGAAGTTGAATTGAGGGGGCGGTTGCAAGTGGGGCGCAGCGACTACCATGACTCCCTTGCCGGCAGCCGCAAGTGGCTCGCTGTCCTTGGTGTTGTCGTCCCAAGACATCGTCGTCAATTCGGAGCATACCCCACTCCTGACACCATGTCGAGACCGGAGGAACGACGCGAACTTCGGCTGAGCCGGTCACAAACGAAGTCCCCGGCGCTGTTTATTGTCATGGTATATATGGTAAGCAGCATTAGTGTTAGTGATGTTAGTGGCGCCACCGTGGGTTAGAATACAACACAACACTACAGGAGTAACCACATAGTCACCATCCGGTGCACTGGGGCAGGTTACAGCGACAATACAGGTGAGTGCTTGGGGCGGCAAACGAACAAACTCTGCACAAGAGGGCTGGCTCTGGACTGTGTCAGAAGCGTCTGGTGAAGTGAGGAAGTCAAGTTCAACGACACCGGCCGAGCAGTCAATTACAGTGGAGTGGTCAGTCAAGAAATCGAGTGCAAGGATTACGTCATGAGGGCAGTGGCGAAGAACGTGAAACAACACGGAAGTGTGGCGGCCAGCGACGCCCACGCGTGTGGTGCACATTTCAAGCACGGCCAGAGTTCTGCCGTCAGCGACACTCACAATGCGGGACTCTGGAGGTGTTAGCACCTTGTGTAAGCGTTCACGGATATCAGAGCTCATGATACAAATATGTGCATCGGTGTCGATAAGGGCAGTAACGGGTAGGCCATCTACTTCTACCGCAAGTTGGTTCTCATGTGTGGGCAAGGTTAAAAGAGGCTTTGCACGTCGTGGGTCCAATGCAGCGTCACCTCCGGGAGCTGCATTGCTCAGTCTTCCTGGGAAGAGCGGCCAGAGGGGTGCGGCGATGAATAGTGGCGGGGCAGAGGGGAGCGGGAACGACGATTGTGCGGAGAAGGTGAACGGCTGGAGCTTTGGGTTGGTACAGGACCATCTCGGAGCTGTGAGTTGTTACGAGCGGGAAACTGCAGGGGTCGATTGTCGTCGCGGCGAATGTCAAAAAATGAGCGAGGGTAGGAAGGTTGGCGATACCGGCAGTGACGGGAAATATGTCCAACGCCGTGGCAATAAAAACATATGGGCTTGTCGTCCTGGGTTCTCCACTGGGCCGGATCACGATAGCAGCGCAACGTTGCTGTATTTCTGTAAGGCGGAAGAACAGAACTGACCCGAGGGTGAGGAAGGGAGGCAACAGGCTGGAGTCTTACGTTAGCCAGCTCTTCCCTCATGACGGCTTGGATTAAAGAGACTGTTGGTCGAGAATCATCGGAAGCGCGTGCGAAATAGGAAGGTGTGAAGCCTCCTCCGCTGCCTCAATTTCACGACGCACGATGCGGACAAGGCTATCAGTGGTCGGTTGCTGATTGAGCGCAGGACGATGTAGCGGCCGTGTTTGGAAGCCGCATGAATTGTTGGGCGATGCGGCGACTCTTCAGGGCTTCAAAACGCCGGCATCTCTTGATAATGTCTTCAATGGTCGAGCGGTCCTTAAAGACCGGCAATTTGAAAGCATCCTCAGCAATGCCTTTCAGGATGTGACTTACTTTGTCCGCCTCGGTCATGGTGGCATCAACTCGGCGGCACAGGGCGTCTAGGATGTATGACACGTACGACTCCGTGGGAGATTGGGCACGACAGGAGAGATCTTTCGAAGCGGCGCTCTGGCGGCCAATTGGTTTGCCAAATAGGTCACGAAGCTTCTGCTTACATCGATCCCAGCTGGTCAGCTCCGTTTTGTGAGTGTCAAACCAGACGTGCGCTGTCCCACTGAGGTAGAAACCGACTTTAGCAAGTGTCACTGTCGGGTCCCACCGATTGTTCGTTGTGACGCGCTCGTAATTCCCAATCCTGTCATCAACGTCGACGTTGTCGGAGCCACAAAAAGAGCCTTGGTCGCGGGGTTGGATCAAGATCACTGGCTGGGGTGCTGATGTTGCGGTTGACGCAATATCCCTGCCTGTTGACATGATGGAACTTGCCGGAAAATGTCTGCTGCGGAGTTCCGTCTTGAGTAGTACCCAGCACCAAAATGCCACAGGAAACGGTATAAATGAAAATATATTTACAAACTATTTACAGCAAGATGGCGGAAAGACAATCTTTTTCAATCGAGCGAGAAGCAGCAGGGAGCAACATTGGCCAGGAGTGAGTGCACGCTGGCACGCATTTGTTGTAGTTGCTAACCACCATACCTAGCAAAGCGTGGCAGGCGTAGTGTACATGTGGTCTGGGCTTCAGTTTTGCATGGTTTGAGGCAAGTGTTCAAAACTAATTGAAATTAGCAAGAGCTGATGGATACGACACCGATAAGCAGTGTGGCCAGAGTTTGATTCCTACGTGGGCAGGTGTGGCCCAGTGGGAGCAGACGATGGTTGGCTTCTGGAAGTGAATAATTCCTGTCAAAATTCTAAAAGCAGATTTTCGCTCTCTCAGCCTGTCAAATTAACTGCGGCAAATAATATACGCAGTAATAGAGTGCAACAGTACAAGCACCTCGGTTTAACCTTCACTTCCGACCTATGCTGGAATACGCACATAGATCAAATCAAATCAAATCAAATCAAATCAATTTATTCTCCAGTTTACATTCTGGACGGTCATTTTGGGTTAAAAGCTACATACGTAGCTTGACGTGACCCAAAAGACCAGGCAAGGCAATATCACAGCAAACAGTGTGCGCACATGTACATAATTCACATAATTCCAACTGTCGCAGGAATTCCTCATGGACGAAAATGCATTTAAAACAACACTACATTAGCAATACAAGCTATACAAAACAATCAAACAACAGCTATACAACATAGCATGAGACTGAATTCACAAGGTTAACATTTGCTAAAAAACAAAAAACAACAAAAAAAACGAAACAAGTTGTACATTACATACTCAGAACCATACACACAGGCAGAATAATAATTACATCAGATACATTACAAGCGTACAAAGTAAGAGCGGAGTTCTTTCTTACTGAAATTATCGATATTTTTGTACTTGTTCAATGTGAATGGCAGGTTATGTGTGTTAACGACTGATGCTTATAGAGTGTTCTGAAGTATGGAATGGACCATATCTGAGGATTTCTTGTGTTCACATTAATGGGGCGTCGCTCTAAAGAGGCTAATTGTTCTATATAGCTCCAAGCTAATTCTGATGAATATCGTGCACTATGTAATAAACGATAAGTGTATAGGTTATCAATTCGAATAACATTATACTTAGGGAACGCTTCTCTGGTGCTTGAATAATAATCTATATTTCCAACATAGCGAATTATCTTCTTCTGCAACAAAAGAACTTTATTTATGTTAGTTTTGGTGGTTGTACACCATATTAAAGCGCAATAATATAAGTGTGAGTTAAATAATGCATTGTAAATCTGCACTTTGGCTTTTATAGGAAGTATACTACGGCATCGTGACACAACCCCTGTCACGGAAGAAAGCTTTTTACAGAGATAATTGACGTGCATGTCCCAAGAGAGGTTTGAAGAGAAATAAACGCCAAGAATTTTATGATTGTCAACTATTTCTATATTTTGACCTTCAAAAGTGATAATATTGTTTAACTGCAGTAATTTGTTCTTGGAACGAAAAATAATTATCTTAGTTTTAGTTGCATTAATTTTAATTTGGTTTAACTGAGACCAGGTAGATAGGTTTTCTAGCAGTGCATTACATTCTACTGTTAAGTTGTGCACGTCATTTCCAGATAGCATGACAGTGCTGTCATCAGCATATATAATGAATTGAGCTTTAGTATAAATATTTACAATGTCATTGATGTAGACGTTAAATAAAAGCGGTCCTAGTACGCTTCCTTGTGGTACGCCAAATCTGTTCATTAGGAAAGACGACATGTGACCGTTCGCGCACACAGCCTGGAATCGGTCACTTAGATAAGATTTAAATAGAGATAAACAGTTTCCACGTATTCCGTAACGCTCTAGTTTTTCTAATAAGATACTATGGCTGAGGCAGTCGAATGCCTTACTAAAGTCTATAAATAAAGCAAGCGTATAGATATTCATTTCTATGTTTTTTATTATGTTTTCCTTTATTGACAGTAGGGCTGTTTCTGTTGACCTGTGTTTCCTAAATCCATGTTGTGCATTAGTTATAACACCAAATTTATCAAAGAAATTGACCATACGAGAGTGAATGATTTTCTCGAGGCCCTTCGAAAATACAGGCAACACCGAAATTGGCCTATAGTTGTTTGGATCATGAGGACTACCGCCTTTCAAAATTGCCGAAACTTTAGCGTACTTCATTGCTTTGGCAAAGACGCCTGATTGAAGCGTTAGATTGAATATGTGAGCAAGAACAGGGGAAATGGAAGTTATGCAATACTTAATGGGGCCTAATTGTAGGTTATTGATGTCTAAGGCCTTACTGTTATTTAAGGATTTAAATGTGGTACACACTTCATTTTCGTCGGTAGGCTGAAAGTAAATGCTATCGGTTATAATACTAGCATTTTTTGTTCTAGAAGTTGCTGCGAGGAGTGAATGGGCAGAAGGAATGGCAGCGTTAATGAAGTGTTGATTAAAGTAATTGGCAAGGGCCTCACCCCTCAATTCAGTACCGTCATGAAGTATACTGGGTGGAACGCTTGTTTTCGTGCGACGGCCAAGAACGTCATTGATAATTTTCCATGTCTTATTAGGGTGCTGCCTTGTGGCAGTTAAGAAAAGCTGCTCATAATAAGCCCGTTTAGCACGCCTAAGTTCTGAATTTAATTGGTTTCGAAACATTTTAAATTCTTTTAAATGCAATGTAGAACGTGACTCTAAAAATGAATGATACATGGAATTTTTACGTCTGATCATTTTCAAGTGTTCTTTCGTTATCCACGGCTTTCTTGCCTTTTTCGGCGGTCTTATTTGTTTCATAGGAAAATGCTTTTCATATAATTTTAAAAATGTTTTAATAAATTCATTGTAAGCCTCATCGACGTCTGTTTTTTCTAAGACAGAAGACCAGTCTTGCTCCATTATTTCACTCTTAAAGGCTACCAGCCCGCTCTCCGAAATACACTGGACAGTGAAAATTTCTATATCATCATTTCTAATGCCTTTTTCGTATTTGTACAGTGCATAAACAGGACAATGATCGCTCAGGTCCGAAACAGTAGTACCAGCGGTGTAAATATTAGTTTCGACGTTTGTTACCAGAAGGTCGAGACATGACAACGTGGAACATGTAATGCGAGTTGGTGTGGTGATTAAATTTTTGAAACCAGACGAGGACAACAATGTATCAAATTCCCTAGAGGCGTTGCTGTCTTCCAAAATATTGATATTGAAATCGCCACCGCATGTCAGGTGAAAGTTATTCTTGCAGATAAAATCCAAGAAACATTCGTAAAATTCAATGAAACGCCTGCAGCTTCCACCTGGTGGGCGATAGACGACAGCAAATACTTCACTATTATTTAGTATTGTTAGAAATTCATAGTCTTCTGTGGACACGCAGTACTCATGTACCAAAACACATTTCTTCTGTTTAGTCACAAAAAGCGCAACACCTCCTCCACGTTTTTCTGGCCTATTGAGAAAGAAACTATCGTATCCATCTAGCTCCAACTTGCTGCTACCAGTTGTATACCAGGTTTCAGATAACATAATTACATCCAATTTAAATGAGAATTGGTCTAAATAAAGCGATATATCATCCTCTTTATTCACTGCAGAGCGGGCGTTAATATGTAAAACCGATTGGCAAGACGAATAACTGGATTTAATAGCGGAAGGTGACACTAACTTTAGGTATACGCAACCGTTATCCATTGCGAGATTATGCTGAAAGGCTCAGCTCACGCCGTCACGTGCGCCTGCGCGGTTGCGGATGCCGGCCTCGAAAATATCTTATCAATGTCATGCTCATTCAGAATGTGCACGGCGGGCGTATCGTCAGCTTGCTTCGCATAAATTTTCCCGTTAAACGACCAGACCGATTTCCACTTATATTCATATTTCTTCTTGACGGCAAGAGCTAGAAGTTTATTTAAGGCTGGGCAAAGATGCTCGTTCACATAGATAGCGTTTCCTGTGGTCAGTCCGACGTCTTTGTTTGTGAGACGAGCTCTCTTTGCCTTCTTTAGAATGCTGTCTCGCTTTGCACGTGACTTAAACTGGACAATGATGTTACTTTTGCCGGCATCTCGAGTCGGCACTCGATGACAGGCCTCGATATCGACTTCAGTTATCGGCTCATTTATGGCACCGCCAATCTTGGACACAATACTAAAAACAGATTCATCGTCTTGTTTTAGTACTCCTTGTATTTCTAGGTTTGCCTTCCTCGAGTACTGTTCTGCGAGAACAAGCCATGTGTCGAGATCCCGGCTTCTGCTTTCCAGACACTTGCATTCGGCACGAAGCGCTGCGTTCTCACTTTCAAGATTCTTGTTCCTTGTAACCACATCGTCCAGTTTCTTTTTCTGCTCCTCGATTGAACTGAAGGCAAACTCAAGACTTTGTGCCATATTTCTCTGCTCGTTTTTTAAGTCTCGGATTTCATTTCGCAAATCCCTTTCAAGGGAATCGCGGAAAGTTTTCATTTCTTGTTTCATCTCTTCTTTCAGCTTGAGTAGCTCTGCCCTCATTTCATCCTTGAGCTTAGTTATATCTTTTGTCATTTTGCAGTACAAACAGGCAAATACAAGTCAATTCGAAATTCACTATTTGGCAGTAGCGACGAAACTTCGAGATGCAACAGGGAAAAAATGGGCAATATAATGCAAACACTAACCTGTGATAAGAATGCCGAAACGTTAAGCCCGTGCACACAGCTGTCGCCGCTACTGCCAAGTGAAAGCTGTGACAGCCACGGTGCTCCTTTTGTAGCGTGCAGAACGTGACGTTGAGCCTCGTCACAGGGCGCAGGCGCAGCCGACAATGACGCCTCCTGGTCGCAGACGCTGGATGTCTTCCGAAAAGCAGTGGACCGCTTGGGCGCTTGGTGCGGTTGCTTGAAATGCCCTGTGATAAGAATGCCGAAACGTTAAGCCCGTGCACACAGCTGTCGCCGCTACTGCCAAGTGAAAGCTGTGACAGCCACGGTGCTCCTTTTGTAGCGTGCAGAACGTGACGTTGAGCCTCGTCACAGGGCGCAGGCGCAGCCGACAATGACGCCTCCTGGTCGCAGACGCTGGATGTCTTCCGAAAAGCAGTGGACCGCTTGGGCGCTTGGTGCGGTTGCTTGAAATGCCCTGTGATAAGAATGCCGAAACGTTAAGCCCGTGCACACAGCTGTCGCCGCTACTGCCAAGTAGATAATGTGTGCTCCAAGGCTTATCGGGTAATGTGGGGTCTGAGCCGTAACATCCATAATGCAACTCCCAATGTAAAATTACTTTCTTATATAGCACTGATAAGACCAGTTATTGAATACGGAAAAATTGTGTGGGATCCCTGCACCGCATCTAATATATCAAAAATAGAAAATGTGCAGTGACTGGCTTCCCGTTTTATATATAATAAATATCGCCGCATCTCTGCAAAGCAAACTTTGAAACTCTTGAAGGCAGAACAAAGGTTGAAAGGATGAAGTTTCTTTTCATGCTGATTCATGGTCACTTTAAGATTAATACAACACAGTACTTTACAGTTCACCCCGACCAACCATCACGACATCGCCACAGTATGTACATTCCTGTGCCACTTTCTCATAATAATTGTTTTAAATACAGCTTTTTTTCCTCGAGTGATTAAAGAATGGAACCAGCTGCCTTACTCCATCGTGAGAAGTGACTCTCTTAATGTCTTTATTGATCGCCTCGCACCATTCGTACACCACAGCACACCTAGACAATAGCACAAATCCCTGTTTCAACTTGTGTATTCTGTAATTCAGCTGTTTATTTCTCGTCCAGTACATTTGTTTGTATATTATGTCGTATGTAGTTGTTGAGCTTATGCCCATGTATACTTATGTTCTTTTTTTCCACTCCTATAATAGCCTGCAAAGGCTGTCAGTATTAATAAATGAAATGAAATGAATGAAACAGTTATGAAGCAGCACATTTCTCTTGATTGTTGTCGGCTATTGGCCAATAGCAGCCATCTGTGTGAATCTTGCATATGACGACATATGCATGCTTGTGGGCAGCTTTGAAATGTATGAGGCTTCTGTTATAAAATAGGGTGTTTGAGAAAAGGTAACATTGTGCTCCACTTGCGAACATGTGCTGCGCACGAGTGCAAAATTGAGCCGAGATGTCCACAGCAGTGTATGCTACCTGCTCAAGGTTTTTCACCAAGCCAGAGGGGTGGAGGACCCCTTGCGCCTTGCCTTAATGTTTTGTGACACAAATTTGGATGAAGAGAAGCTGAGTATGGTACAGAAGGTGGGTGTGTGAAACACAGAAGCCAGAAGGATGACAATAAATGCACAATACCTGTCTGGACATACAGGAAGCATAAAGCGTCAGAAAAAGAAAGTCGGGAGTATCGGTCCAACTAGTTCCTGCCAGCTTGTGCGGGACCGGCACGGCACCTCCTGCACGAACACTGCACCGACTCTCTGACGAGTGCAGGGAATGCTCTCAACTCGTCCTGCACGAAGTCTGCGCTGCGTGAAATGAATGGCAATGTGCAGCACTAGGTTAATCAAATTGGCCCTACATTCGTTCTCTCTCACACAGACATGAGGGTCACATTTTTTATTGCAGATTTAAATTCTTCAGAGCAACCTAATTTGCGATAAAACAAGCAACTAACTTTTTAGGTGATAATTAAGCTATAAAAAATTTTCATGTGTGCAGTGATTAGGTGATTATTTGTTACCGGCTCATTTCAAAGGGGATGCCAATAGGTCACTATCATCATTGTGACCGCAGTTACGAATTGCCACGCTAGTTTTGCCTTTTAACAGTGGAGCTGTTTAAGCCGACCCTCAGTCCGTGTATCGTGAACAAAACCTCGCTGAGTGATGACGTAACCTACGTTGCCTAGCAACCATCTCGCGGAGCAGCGTGTGCTTTGTTGCCTTGACTTGGGACGTTAAGGAGATGGAAGGAGAGCATGCGCGTGGCGCGCGCTATGCTCGGGAGAGAGAAAGAGAAAATGAAAGAGAAAATGAAAGAGAGAGAAATTGTAGCAGCACCAGCGAGGCAACATGCAGAGCTGCTGCCGACGCCGTCCGCGTTTCCCCGCGTTCTTGCCGAATGCGCGCGGTGTCTGTGACTGCAGCAGGTGCCTCTGGCGGCGGCTTGGAAAGTTTAGACCAGCCACGCCCCAGCAAGTATGGAGGTGCAGCTTGGGAGTATCGTCACCGGGGAGATAAAGCTCGAAGACGCCGTGACGGTGGCACAGCTCTCGTTGACTCTGTGGCGAGCACTTGTAGCCTTGACATGGGACGACCAAAGAAGATCCGGACAGCCGAAGAAGAAGCCACTCATCTTGAAGCACGTCGTGCTGCCAAGCAAGAATCTGCGCGTCTGCGGCGAGCCAATTCGGACTACTGTGCCTAGCAGCGCTTAGCATTTCCTAGCCAAAATTAGCCAAGCCTAGTAAAACCTGGAAGAAGCTAGGTTGATCACCAGCTCTGCTGTTTAAGTGCAAGCTACCAAAATTTTTTTGCAATCGCTTTTCTTGTTTTTATTTCTGCATGCAGCAATACAGTGCTTAAGGTTGCTTTACCTTGAGCTCCGATCTCTTTTTTTTTTACGGTGATACCAAGATGGCAGCGCTGCGTCAACGGAAAGATCGGCGTTGCAATGGCACCTCCTGAAGCCTGATTTTCGCGCAGTTTTTGATAATAGCACACTAGGAAAGTTCTGTTTCCTGAATTTCTACCGCATATTTTGTTATAGTATTTCACCATGAGGTAAAATAAGTTGCGAGGATTGCGAAAAAAACAAATAGGAAAATTGAAAATTGTGACCAATTTGACCGCTTCAATTGCCGCGTCCCCACTTAAGAATACAGAAAGTTGCCTTATGGTCGCGGCATGGTGTGTCACTAATAGTGGCAGTACAGTCAACCTCCAATTTCTCGGACTCTCTAGAGGCCGCGAAAACGTCCGAAATAATTAATGCGTGCCTTTTACTGTCCCCAAAGGCTCAAATTGCCACAGGCACGTCTGAAACAGCTCTCAAGGCCTGCCAGCACACTTATCAGGTGTATCGGTGCTCGTACTCTCACAGAAGATGGTGGGTGCAAGCGTGCATAATTAAGAAATTCATACTGTGTCCCGTGGCAGGGCCCCTTTTCCACTCTTGTTATGATTCACCGCAATTCATTTCCTATGCTTGACCATGTAACACTGCTGTATTGCGCCGAAGCTGGCTTTTGGGAACCAGCATTATGTGGTGCTTAAGACCTTTGCCTTGCTTTCCGCGTTTCGAAGTCATTGGCGAAAATGACAGAGGTGGAGTCGGCGCCATTGATTGTAGCGGTGAGTTCTTTCAATGAAAGACACGGCACCAAATAACAGGAAGCTTAGTAGCCGACGTTGAAGCGACTCATGTTGCCGCAGTGACTATGGCTGCAGCGGATGCCAGAGCGCTGGTTCAATGCTGTGAGATAATCGAAGTGGCGTTGGTGGGGGCTTCGATTATTGCTGTTTAGGACCTGCAGTCACGGCAAAAAGTTTGGAAAATTGGATTACAAAGTGTTTCAGCCTCCAAAATTTGACTTTCAAGATGTATTGTTTGTATTTTTTTTTGATGTATTGATGTATGATGATGACTTTTTGATGACTTTGACTGATGATTGATGACTTTTTTGATGTATTTTTGTTTTCCACCAGCATAAGCATAGCATTTTTGACGCCCAGGAAAGCAATGCCCGCGCGGCATTGTACTCTAGCATCAACTGCGTACTGGGCCGCCGCGCGCAACCGGCGCGGGCCGTATCTTGAAAGCGATCTGCGTTGGGGGCAGTCTAGGCAGTGTAGGTGTGCCGGCAGCTCGTAGCTTTGTGGGTGCTCTGTGTTCTCGGCGCTCACTCTTTGTTGAAGCGATAGACAGCATGAAGGTCACATTGCTCGCTGCTGCTGCGGCGCTTACTCACGCCAGCGTTTTGATAGCGAGTGCCCGCGCTCATCGAGTGTGATGTGTTCATGTTTGCCTGTGTGCCCTGACACCATGCTCATTAATACAGTTAATATGCAAATGTTTACAAGTTTAAACTGTCGATAAAACTACTATCCTTACTTTTTATAGCTGTCTGCTAATATGCTGTAGCAATCGATGCTTCGGGTTTCGGGCGCAACTGCGTCTTTTTTTGAAACGTAAGAATTCAAATAAAGCTGTGTGCAGTTCACCACTATTATTTCTAAATTTTTACTGTTTCTCGGCTCTTGCGTTTCCTGGCTCTTACGTGTTTTTTTTTTACGGTCCCGTGAAAAACGTATCAACGGGGTTCCACTATATAGGAATGGCACCCACACGCTTGTGTGTGACCCACGCTCACGAAGTGAAATGTCGCTGTAATCTATTTATACATCACTTACCGAATGAATAGGTGCATCTTATACACCGGTGCGACTTACATACGTTTGCTTTCTGAAAAACTGCCATTTTGAGGGGGGTGCGACTTATAGACCAAAAAATACGGTACCTTGAAAGTAGTTAGACCTCAATGTAACAAACTTCAATATAAGCAAGTTATCGATTTAACCAAGTATTTAACTTTTTATTATTTCTTGTCGATAGAACACCATGTATATAAAGAAGTGTCTTTGTACAGTGTAGACCGCTTATAACGTAAGTCACCGGAGTCGCGAATATGCGCACTATAACCAAAGCAACAATTTTCAAGGCCCGCACATATGCAAAACATGTGCACCGAGCCGCCACTCGTATGCAACAGTCGAGGAATGTGGCTAGAACGTTTGCATTCAATTTACAGTCGAATCTCGTTAATTCGAACCAAATCACACGGCGGCGCCTCCGACCGGCATTGCTCCGGCACCGCCATAGAGTAAAAGTTGAGGAGAGACCCCTCAATGTCGCGCACGAACGAAAAAAAAGCTAAAAAAAAAAACATGGCAGAAATTTCACCCTCTCTCAAAGGGCAAGGTCACCGATTCTGCGTTGCGCCGGAACATGCGTGTACGTGCTGACGTCTCAGCCACGCTACCGTAGCCACGCATAGAAAATGGCAGTGAACCCTTCTTTCTCCTTTATGCTTCCTCTACTTTCTAGTCACGTGTTGACCTTGCACGCTGCGGCTACGGCGCAGAGGGAAGCAGCGGCGGTGTCCCAGGCCAGCCAACGAAACTGCCTACGCCGGCAAACGCCCGCTTCCCGATAACGGCAGAAAACGAAACTTCGGGGAGCTGGCGCCGGGCCAGCTGGAGCGGCGGCGCCTGCACGGCGGCGGGCGCGCACGGTGACAGTCAAAAGTGAGGGAGCTACGAGGGAGGGTGAAGGGAGCCACTGAAGCAGCGGAGTTGCCGAGGCGAAATTCGCTTCCCTGCCACCCTCCTCCCTCACATTTCATGGTCTCCGCGTGGCCCCTTCGCCGTGATGTGCCGGCGCCGCCCGCTCCCTGAAGTTTCGTTTGCTGCCGTTATCGTAAAGCGAGCGTTGGCCGGCGTTGGCAGTTTCGTGGCGCTCGCTCGCTATGCGCGTCTTGATATTTCACTACTCGCACTCAAGATTCTGGTTTCAGCGTCACTGGCTGTTCGTTCGCACCACGTGCCCTTCTCCTCCACTTTGTCTCTCTTTCTTCCTCGAGCACTCCTTGGGGCACCCGTATGAGGGGAGCGTTCGCCATCTCCGCTGACTTCCGTACTCCCAGGCAGCCGCACCGTAACCGGTATTTCGTTTGCTGCAACTGCACTACAAGCGATACGTGTATACATGGAGTGCTATGAGAAAATTAACGGGAGTCTGTAAAGACCGCACTATATCCGGTCCTGCACTATAAGCGGTTACATTATAAGTGGTATATACTGTACATGATTTTATTATAGAAAACTTTCACTGCTGCCATAAAGGAATACTGAGGCAATACATGGAAACTACTGCAGATGCAAATGACTGAATTACATGCAGCTGCTTGTGAATGCACCTCTCAAATCACATGCCGTGCGATAGAGAGTGGCCGCTGAAGCGGAGCAGCAAGACCCTCTCGTTGTCAAGTTCTGTATAAAGTCCTATAAAAGATGCTATTGCAGTTCGATGTACGCCATATGCTGTAAGTGCAGGGGCAAGCATTTGAGGGTGAGCTTAATAAAGATGGTGGCTTAATGCATGCTGTCTTCCTGCTCTACAAGGGGAGGGGGTGGGGGTAATGCAAGGTAATGCGATGTAAATGGACATTACAGAGCTCTACAGTGCAGCTAAAGAAGGCATTAAAAAGGGTATCTTTTGACATCTCCCAAGTGTTGCTTTTTTAAGTCTAGGGCTTGGGACTGAACGCTACAGGCAAATTTTGGCACTCTGAATGATATTTGCTGCTTGAGCCAGGAAAACAGTGGAGCATACTTTAATAAAGTGGGCTTTCTGTAAACTCTGCGGGTAAGCACAGAAGGACTTGGGCATGGAAAGAATGCAGAAGATGTAAAGAGGCTCTGAGGGGCCATGAAGGACATTTGCATAAATGTCCCTTTATCACCATGCTGATGCAATGGTGCAGCCTCCAATCTCAGTGTACATGTGTGTAGGGGCATTCTGCATGTGTTTTTTGCATGCACTGCATTGTATGTTTGCGAAGGGAACAGTTGGCGCTCTCTTCACTGAATGTGCCTTGAGAAAGCGGGGGAACAGAAAGGAAAATTGAATGCTTTGTCATTATTATGTGCGTTGGCAATGTTATTTGACTTTGGAGTATCATCACTTGCACTCTGCACCTACCTGACGCAGGTGGAGAGGACCCGGCAGACCATCCAGTTTGAGTTGGAGGACATCGACAGCAAACCAGACCAGGAGCAGCTGCTCTTTGAGATGATCCATGCTGTGAGTGTCACTCCTCTGTTTGGATACTTGCACTCTCTAGTGGTGAGACTGTGCACGGACATGCTTTTAAATTAGGTAGTACAGTGTAGACCGCTTATGACCTAAGTCGCCGGAGTCGTGAATAAGCATAAGCGGTACCGCACTATAACCAATACAACGATTTTCAAGCCCTGCACATATGCAAAACACGTAGATCAAGCAGCCGCGCACGTGTATCAGAGAATCGAAGCGTGCGACAGAGTTTCGCATCCGCTTAAATTTACGAACATTCAAAGGTTAATGTCCAAGTACCCACGATCTTCGCATGAAGCAGACAAAGTAATAATTAAAAAAAAAATCTCAGTTTCGCCCAAAAGGTGAAGCATCAATTGCTATAGCAAATTAGTAGAGAGCTATAAGGAGTAGGGATTGTAGTTTTATCGGCTGCATAATCTTGACACATTCGCTTACCAACTGAATTAACAAGCGTGGTGTCAACGTGCACAAGCAAACATGAATAGACTCGATGACCGCAGACAACCACTGTCAAAATGCGGGCGTTGGGAAACGCGGCCGCCGCAGCGAGCGAAGACTTGTGCGGTCTATCGCTTCAACGGAAACTGAGCGGCGTAAGCACAGCGCATACAAAGGTCAGAGCCGTGTGGAGATTGCTTTCAAGATACGGTGCGTCGACAACACCGACAGCTGGCACAGGGGCGAACGCATTTGTTGGCAGAGTAGAAGCCCCCCCTCCTCCCTCCCGTGCTGCCTTCCCACTTTGCTCCTTTCGCGTGGGAGATAGCGTCGCCAGTTTCCCTTGCGCCCGGTTGCAAGATATGCAATTGGTGCCACAGCACAGCGTCGCCCACCCTCTCTCTCTCCCGTCCCCCACGGCCTTTCGGGCGATGGAAGTCACGTTTGCTCTCCGCTACAGTGGCTAGAATAGGCCTGTATCTCCGCTGTGCGTTCGCTCTCGGTGAAGGCGCGGGTCCCCCACGCGCTTTTACTCGCACATACGGCGCGCGGCGACGATTTTATCGCCCTTGGACTCATGCGCCTCCTCCGCATCGCCCTTGTTGATCTCCTCTCCCATCGGTGGGTGTGCCTCGTTAAGAAGCGTGCCCGCTACCGCCCGTGTCTGCGAGATTCTCCCGCGGAAGCCGCATTATAACCGGTATTTCGTCTCACGCGGCTGCACTGTAAGCGGTATGCGTATACATGGAGTGCTATGGGAAAATTAACGGGAGTCTGAAAAGACCGTACTATATCCGGTCCTGCACTATAAGCGGTTACATTAGAAGTGGTCTATACTGTAGTAGTATAAACTTTATTTTGTCCGAGAGAGGAGGGGAGTGGGAGGGCCCCTCCTCTTCTTCCTCAGGTGGCAGCCAAGCCTAGTGCTTTGGCGGCGTCTTCGGCCATCTGGACGACCCGGAGTTGGAGATCCGGGTCTGAGCTGAGCAGTGCAGTCTCTATACGGAACCTGGACGATGACTCCATAGAAGCACTAACTATCTCAATAAGTGTTGGGATACTGGCCACATCCTTCAACAGTGGAAGGAAGCTAAAATTGTCATAAAGCCGGGCAAGAGGTTGCAGCTAGAGAACCTTAAATTAGGTATGCTTCCAGAAGCTCGCGCTCAAGCCATTATTTTATTCCCATCTTCACCTCTGTCCCTTTGTTGTATTTTAACACCTTGCTGAACGAATTTTTATTTTCTTGTGATAGAAAATTAGACAAGCTTTTGTTTCGGCCAGATGCGTCCATACGCACCTCAATTTTGTAAATTTTGCAAATCTTACATGTAAAAATGGCCTGTATCATGTATCAAATCACCATGCAGTTAGGTGTATATTTTATAGCCATACAAAAATAGATTTTAATTAGGGGTGTTGTCGCACACCCAGTGAACGAGGCATCAACGCCGGGCCGAATTTAAAGCAGACTTATCAGCTTCCGAAAATAACACCACGAAAGCAAGGACAGTTAATAAAGGGCCTTCTGATGTGCCAGCGAACGCTGCTTGTGGTCCAAAGACCGAGTCAGAGCCCTGAGTTCTCAAAACACAACAAAATATATTCTTCAAACAAGGCAGTTACATATACACTGCACACTTCGACTTGGCACATCACAATACAATTCAGAACGGTGTTAACAAAACTCTGCAAAAGAATTAGCGACGAGCACTAAGAGTCCACGTGCTGTACAGAATGAATAGGAACACAGTGTCCACTCCTATTCACTCGTGCTGGTCTTGAGCCGGACGATCTCGAAGAAGAAACTTCTTCTGGAAATGGAGATGCTCGATGAGCTCGTCAGTTAGCTTGCTTCCGCAGACGCTCGCTCGGTCTTCATGTCGCATCTCTTCACCTGCGCGGTCTGATCCCACTTTTGATTCCCGCACGGCACTTTCATTGCCTTTGCCAGTGTTTCTCAAACTTTCTATCGGAGTCGTGCTCCCATAGCACGAACAAAGCCTGGGAATTTTCTAGACATTTCTCGGGTTTTCAACCGCGGCCGTCGGAGCATCGTCGAGGAGGGTGGTGACTCATCTGTAGGCGCACGCCGGGCTGTCGTCCTTCCTCTCTGCTTGCCTTGTGAGAGGGTGTTACGGCGGGCGCGCTCTCTCTCTCTTTCTCGTTACCGTCACCTTCGCATATCTTGTTGAAGCTTCTAGACTCCGTTGATCGCGTCGGCGGTCTGTGGCGTATGCTCTTTCTCTCTCTCTCTGTTGAAGCTGCCACGGGGTCGTCCTTCTCCTTTGTTGACGTGGCACGCGCTTGGTTATGCGCTCTTTTGTGACAGGTGTATGAATATTAAATTTTTCATTTCAAAGCACATTTGAATAACAAAAACCAAGTGTGAATCATGTCAAATATTTTTGAACTTATTAAAAATGATTAATTATTAGTTTATTAAAACTAATAAGGCTTCCCCTTCATTGGAAACAAAAAACAAGGCAGACCAATCCAACCGTTAGTTTCAGTTGGTTTTTACAGCCGACAATGGATTCCTACGGCATCCGTCGTCCACCACAGGTCATGATACCAAATTTCTAGGGATTCCAGACACAACCGAGAGCGGCCTTCTAAGCCTGCTGTTAAACCTTCATGAAAAAAAGTTAAGGCCGAATTCATCTCACAGTGACTGTCGACAGTAATGCAAATAGCATTCAAGCAAAGTAGTGACAGACTGTATTCCTGAAGTGACGTTTATTTAACATGGGTAGTGGTAATTCTAAGACTTTGGATGCTTCGGCTATATGCCGCATACTCCGATATCATCCTACTTTGCTATGGCACTCGTTTGCTAAGGTCACCCATGAATGGTGGCATCGCGACTGCGGTATGACGCCGACGCAGGGATGGTGGAATGACGAAGAAGGAATGTTATCCTTGGGATGACTAAGATGGTGTAATGACAATGGCATGCCGACAATAAAATGTTGATTCCTAAATTATGACGATGATTTAACACCAACAGCGTGATGACCACTGTATGATGACGATGGGGTGACGACGACGGTATGACGACAACCGGAAGAAGGTGGAATGGCAATGTTGACATGACCATGGCGGTACTATGACGATAAGACAACTGATGCATGATAGCGTCTGTCTCATAACGACACAAGGTCGCAAGAAATGGGAAAAATTAAGAGAAGAGTGAAGACGAAAGGACACGTAGGACGCCGTCCTTTCGTCTTACCTGTCTTACCTGTTGGACGGCGTCCTACCTGTCCTTTCATCTTTCCTCTTCTCTTAATTTTTTTCTATTATTGCGATAGCAATTATATGGACACTTCAACCAGATTTCTGCCGTCGCCGTGAGGTTCCCTATAGATAAAATCTTCGCCGCGCGCCGTATGCCCGAGCGGAAGTGTGCGGGGACGCGCGCTATCACGGAGAGCGAACGTACTCAATCACCCACGCGCAAGCAAGGAAGCAGGAAGCCAGCGCCGGAGGGAGCACGGGGGGGGGGGGGGGGTGCACTTCTACTCTGCCAACAACTGCGCTCGTCGCTCGTCCGCACCGTCTCTTATCTCCACACGGCTCTGACCTTTATGCGCCGTGCATTCGCCGATCAGTTTCCGTTGAAAGGATAGACCGCACGTACCTTTGCCCGCTGCGCGGCGTATGCGCTCGCTGCCAGCGTTTTGACAGTCGTTGGCTGCAGTCATTCAGTGTGATCTATTCATGTTTGTTTGTGCGCGCTCACACCACGCTTGTTCATTCAGTTAGTAATAGTCGGGCCACATTTTCCAACGCACGCTACACGTGCAATGCTGCCCAGATCGGCAGTGCAGCACTACAGGTGTGTCCCTTCGCACGCGCTGCCCACGGTAAGCGCTTCTCATCAACACCACCGTTTCACACGCGCCTTCTCGTGGTCATCGAGTCTCTCTTCATGTCGGTCTACTTACGCCGCAGCACACCTGCTTACTTAATCAGCTCATGTTTACTACAATTCATATTGCTACCAAAGCCGCTCACCTTACTTCGTATGACATTGCTGTGTTGCTATCGCATTCATTGCTTTGCCCTTAGGGCGAAACTGTGACATTTTTTCGTTAAAGCACTGTAAATGCATGAAATTTCGATATTACAACTAGCCCAGCTATCCACTTTGAGTACACAGACTCGTCATCACCTCATTATCCACATGCCATTATCATGTATGATGAAAATGGCGTAGTCATGAAACCTGCATGACGATGTTGGCGTGATGACGACGGCATGACGAAGCTGGTGTAACGACGATGGCACATGATGACAACAGTGTGATAATGGTTGCACGACAGCAATTGTCCGACGATGACGGCGTGAAAGGGTAGCATAATCACGATTACGATAGAATGACGAAAAATTGACGTCGATGGAATGACGAAGGCAGTATGAGGACGACGGCAGTGGGATGACGTTACTGAAGGAATGACAGTGATAAAACGGCAGCTTGACAACGATGGCGAGCCGGATGACAAAAGTCGGAATGACGACAATACAATGACTACGATAGCATCATGACTATGGGCACATACCGGCCACTTAAGGCTGTTGTCGCTGCTTTCAGAACGGCCAAGGCGGCTGTCTTTAGAGTGTACTAGAATACGGTTGAGTAGGCCGAGCGGTGCGGTTGCTCCCTAGCTGAGGCGTAAAACAACGAAAAGTGGGCCGAGGGCGCTGCGAGCGAACTAGATATTAAGGAAGTGCACGCTGCAGCGGGTTCAGCGGGTGGGCGTCTCTGTCCCCAGGGGCGGTATAATGTATAACTACAGTTAAACCTACTTATAACGAACCTCCATATAACAAATTCCTGGATATAACGAAGTTTTTCGATTCCCCGCCGTTACTCCATAGAAGCACATGTATTTGAGACCTCTATGTAATGAAGTGGCAGCGGGAGACCCCCTCGATATAACGAATTTTCCCCTCCGACCACCTAGAGATCTCGCCCCAAATTTTGTCATTTTTGCGCGAGCAGCAACCGGAAGCACCTTCTCCGCCGCGATGGAATGCGAAGCGAGCGCACGTGTGCGTTTGTGCGTGCGCAAGGCGGCCCTGTATCCCTCGACCCGGCGATCTTGCCGCCGCGGGCGTGACCTTTCCCCCTCCTTTCATTCAAATCTTATCCTGCCACTTGCTGCAGCTGGCCTAGCCCGCCAAGCCGGCACTCTCTCCTTTTTCAGCTGATGTTGCCGACGCGCTGGTACACGCTGTGGCAGATCAGACTCGATGAGCGCGGACACGCGCTGTCAAACGCTGGCGGCGTGTGGAAGCGCCGCTGGAGAAGCGAGCGAAGTGACCTTCATGCTGTTGTCTATCGCTTCAACGCAAACTGAGCGCCGAGAACACACAGCACGCAGAAAGCTACGAGCCGCCGACGCACCTACAACTGCTAAACTCTGCCCCAACGCAGATCGCTTTCAAGATACGGCCTGGGCGACCGCGCGCCGCCCCGCTAACCCTCCCCCCTCGCTCCCTCGCCGGTGCCTCGAGCGCAACGGAAGAAGGCGTGCTTCCTCCCTGCTTTTCTTGCGTGCGCAAGATTTAGGCGCGGTCGTCGGCTACCCTCGCACGTTTTCACTCGCACATGCAGCATACGGCGCGCGGCGACTGCGTTATCGCCCTTGGACTTTAGGGTACGGCCACGCTAGCGGCAAAAATACGCAGGAAAAACGGGCGTCAGAAACGTGTGGCAACGCGTCATGCTGCGCGCGGCAAAAGCGGCAGGAATCGGGGGTCTTGCGGCGTGGCGCGCGGAATGGGTTCTGCGGCAAATGCCGCGTGCCGCGAAATGAAGAACCAATCAAGAGTGACGAGGGTGACGTCACGGAGCCATCACAACCGGAACGCCGCCGGTCTGCGGCGGGTTTTGCGCCGGGTTTTCAATCGATGATCGTCGTCTCTCGCATGAAACAACGAGCGCTCGCGGTGTTGCTCGCCCGTTCGGAGAGCGCGGGAGATCTTATCGCGCTGCCGAGCGGCGAGACGCGCGTGCCACGGTGGCTTCGCGGCAAGGCGCTGACGCGCGGCAACTTGCCGCTCGCTGCATGACGCGCTCGTTTTTTGCCGCTAGCGAGGCCGTACCCTTAATACGGAATATCTACGAGCCAAAACCAATGTTAGGGCCACAACGCGTCATGGACACCATCTTTATATAGCAAATACGGATCTCAAGGGGCATACTTTTGCTGGCGGAAACCGAAAATACGTCATAGTTGTCGCCCCCGGCACTTTAGGCGGCCAATGCCATCGTCAAGCCACCACGCCAAGCGACATGAAAAGTGAAAATGGCCGCTCGGGCCGGCGCGGGGTGGCAGTTCGCAACGTATGATGCGGGAACGGTCCCACAGTTGCGACGCAACAGCGGGGTTACCAATGCATTGAGTTCTATGGGAGCTGTGCCGGGACCGGTCGAAAACGATGTAACAGCCGGAAAAACGCAGCCCCCGAGAACGTAACAGCGAGGTTCTACTGTAACACTATACGACGCTACGACGCCACCGTGACGCTCGCTCTTCATTTCCGATGCCTCGCGCTTGTGCGAAACGACACGCGTCCACGCATCCGGTACCTGGTGTGACATTCCGAGGATGAGTGCTTCGACGAAAACGGAAAACGGGTGCGTGTTACAATTGAGGGCGCGTTAGAATCGAGTAAATACAGTAAACGTTTATTTTTCGAATTTTCGTGCCGAACCTGCATATAACGAAATCCTCTTTATAACAAAGTTTTTCGGGAATTTGTCAATTTAGTTATATTCAGGTTTAACTGTATTCCAATCTGTGTTTATGCCCATATGACCGAGGCCCGAGCCATTTTGACCTATCAGGAAGGACTATAATGGCGGATTTGGAATACAATGTCACAGTTCCGGCCGAAAATCGAAGCATTGATTGTGATAGAAAATTAGTACACTGCAATATAGAGTAAGGATAGTAGTTTTATCGGCTGTACAAACTAAATTAGCAAGCGTGGTGTCACGCGCGCACCAACAAATATGAACACATCTCATTCGACCATGGAAGCTAGGTCTAAAAACGCTGGAGCGTTTTGAAATTTAGGCATAAAGAGCGAGCAAATTGGTCCTTGTGCTGCCTCGTGCTTAAATGCGAACTTGGCGGCAAACACATCACACACGAAGCAGTGATGGAAGTGCTGCTTCAATTGCTCCAAACTGCTCCAAAAGAGAAATGCTGCTACATGCTGCTCCAAACGGTTATTTTTGTTAGTACAGTTGAACTCACTCATAACAGTATTCAAGTGCCACGAAAATTCTATTGTTATAACCAATAATTGTTATGACCGGGTTGCATGAAAACAAACAAAATAGCGGAATGGCAGAGCTGTTGTGAGAAAACTACAATGGCGGGGGGAGGCCCCACCACCTTCCTCCATCCGGCTGCCGACTGTGTTGACTCTGTTTCGTGCGTGCTCTGATCGCGTGTAACAAGTTGTGGCAGTCGGCGTTCAAGACTGCTATAGTAAAGCCTCGTTAATTCGGATTTCACGGCATTGAAAAAAATGTCCCATTTAACCGAAAGTCGAATTATCGAGGGATCAAGAAACAAACCTGATCCATATCTGGATCAAGAAAACAAACAAATGCTTTCTACGTCAACATGCTTTTATTTACTGAATAAATCAGCAGAATCCTGTTTATATTTTGCACAAAAGCAGTGCGGAAGCTGCAATTCTCATCTTGTGAATGATTAGCGCTCGCAGCGGCGAAGGCCTCGTGACTTCCGTCTCGGCGCAGCCGTGGCACGCGTCTTCATCTGAGACCCGCACACATCCCGATTATTTTTTCGCCTGTGTCGCCAGGTCGCTGCCCATTGCGATGTAGACGGTGCTCTTCTTTCTCAACAGCTATGCACTGAGTAAAAAAGAAACTTTTGTTTGCTGCAACCTATTAAAGGCGCGCGGCCAACACATGCACCGAGTCTAAACTAAAGTTTGCTGCAACTGCGGACGAAACCGTGGTTGCTGTCGACACGATCATGGATGGTGACTACGCAGTCATGAAGGTGTGCGGCCAACGCGGTGCTATGCGCGGTGGTAAACGCAAGAATAAAGACTTTAAAGGCACAAAAAGGCATGAAGCGTTCCGGCGTTGCTTTCATTCCAGTACTATTTTCACTGATGACTATGGTGATGCGAACGCCGTTGCTGCGTTTTGGTGGACGCTAACGACGTTTTGGCTCTATTGCGTCGCACATTTGCGGCACTCCGCCAGCCCGGCGCTATCAGCTCAATTGGCACGGTCCATTCGTGTTTCGGAGAGTGGCGTGGTGCAGAGCTTTGGGTGCAGCCCATTTGTGTTCGGAGGGGTCAAAGGGACAGACGCGCGCGAGGCTGGCGATGCGGAGAAGGATGGAAAACAGCTCGCGGTGGCATGCAACGGCTCAAGTTAATTTTTTTCTTTTTTCTTTTCAAGGAGTTCGCATTCCATTCTCTTTCGTCACTGACACCCAGTAGCCAGACTTGATTGTTATAACCGATAATGGGGGCATTGTAGTAAGCAGGTTATTTCACCATAGAAAACATACAAAAGTTGACGGTGCAGCAGCTTCTCATTGTTATCACCGATATATTGTTAAAACCGGTATAGTTATAAGTGGGTTGGACTGTAACAGCTCCGAACCTGTTCCGGAACGGTGCTGGGAAATTTGATCTCATACTGATTACCAACTGCTGCTATGGCAACTGTGATATATGACTGATACTTTTTACATTGTAATGCTCAGCATTATGAGCTTTGATCTCATTTCTGCAACAAGAACTGGCATTTTAAATATATAGCTTATTTAGCTGTTTTTTTTTTTTAGCTTGACAAGCAGACTGTCTGGGTAAAATATGATAGTGACATCGTCGGCTCACCCTCGCACGATTCCACTGGCACATACAGCATACGGCACGCGGCGACGATGTTACGGAACCTCACGGCGATGCCTACGATGACGGCTGAAATGCACCTAAAAAACAGATTAGTTTTACGTTATACCAGGCCAGGGTTGATTGCAGCTCTCTGGGTCTGTGGTGACATATGGTGACCCCGAAATGATGTTACCGCATCGATTGGACCGCATAATTTGAGAACATTTTCCGCTATCATCGTGAGCATTGGCGCGGGAATATATAGTTTGATCATAGTGCCACCGATGTTTTCGGCCTTACAGGAAAGCATGCACCATGCCACCACTGTTCCATATTCTAGTATGCTATAGCTACAAAGCGCGCTTCTACTACGCACTTCGTGTTGGTTTGTTCTGTGTTTTGTCATGGTTTCGGAGTGCGCTGCCTTATTCCATTATTCCACCAAAATTCAGATTGGCCTGCTCCAAATTGCTCCAAAATGAAATTTAGTCAGCTCCAAACTGCTCCAAAAGGCAGTTTTGCTCTAAAAATTGCTCCAAGATGACTTCGGGCAGTCCCACCCCTGAGTGCGGTGATCATGCAACAAGACGGCAAGTTGGGCCAGTTGGTTGGGATTCATCTTAAGTATCGTAACAGCGCAAACAATACACGGACAAAAGGAAGGAAAAACGACAACACGGCGCTGACTCTCAACTGATATTTTATTGAAGGATCGTCTAATATATATACAAAAAATTCAAAGAACCATGACTTCAAAGAACCATGACAAAGAACCATGATGAACCATCCTTCAATAAAATATCAGTTGAGAGTCAGCACCGTGTTGTCGTTTTTGCTTCCTTTTGTCCGTGTATTGTTTGCGCTGTTACGATACTTAAGATGCGGTGATCATGTTTGGGATACATTAAATGGTTTCGTTTTAGTGCCGCTGCTATTTTCTGCTGTTTGTAAATGATCTAACAAATGGTATTAGTGTAAATATGAAGCATTCTGAAGATGACTGAATGTTGTATAAAGAAGTCAAAGATACCGCTGGGGTGGCTCAGTCAGCTAAGGCGTTGCGCTGCTGAGCACGAGATAGTGGGATTGAATCCCGGCCGCGGTGGTCACATTTCAATGGACGCGAAATGCAAAAACGCCCGTGTGCTTGCGTTGTAGTGCACGTTAAAGAACCCCAGGTGGTCAAAGTTAATCCGGAGCCCTCCACTACGCTGTGCCTCATAATCAGAACTGGTTATATTTATTTTATTTATTGATACTGCGATCTTATACAAGACCTTAGCAGGGTGGGCACAAAATATATAAGTAAAGAGCCGTTGGAAACAGCCAACATAATTCCAAAAGAAATCATAAATCAATTCATAAATAAATCATAAGTCAAGATCAAGGAAAAGAAATGCATAAACATAAGACACAAGTGCAACGCAAGGATATAATGTAGTAGAAACGATGCTAAGAAATTAAATATAGCTTTCAAACATTTGTAGTGACGTTTGTGATACTGCATCATTTGTAAGATTATTCCAATCTGTAATCGTTCTGGGGAAATAGTTTTGGCACGTAAAACCCCAGAAAGAAGAAGAAGAAGAAAGAAGTCAAAGATCACAGTGATCAAGCCGAGCCTAACAGTGCTTTCAACAGTGTAGTGTGCTGGTGTTTGGATTGGCGGATGATGATTAACCCGGACAAAACAGTGGTAATGGCAATATCAAAAAAGACACACAAGTTAACATTTTCTTATGGGTTCAACAGCATTACGCTTCAAAACGTGAGCCAACACAGGTACTTGGGTGTTGTAATATTGTCGGACCTCAACCGGATAGATCCTGGGGCAAGCATAGCCACTAAAGCCACGAAAAAGTTGTGGCTTTAGTGGCTACCAGACAAAGGTGAACAATGTGATATTTTACCAAACTGACGTTGCTACTCCTTGGTTTAAAAATCATGAATCTGATATGAGCTAGTCCGCATTCAAGACCCTTTTACCGAAGTGTTTGGCCATAAGCTTTGCACCCAATAGCATCTGTGCTAGCGAGCACAGCAGCCGGGCGAGACGTTTCCCAGCTACATTGAGAAGGTGCTCGGACCTCTGTAGCCGGTTGAACCCCACCATGACAGAGGATGAGAAGATCGAGCACATTCTCAAAGGAATGGAGGACGGTGCATTCCAGATGTTGCTGACCAAGTGACCAACCAGTTTCCATGTGCTCGTCAGTCTTTGTCAGAGCTTTGATAACTGCACAGCCAACACATCATCACCCGCCGAAATCTACCTCAGGCCAATTTTATCTCGGGCATTGCCTTTGTCATCCCTTCTCACACCTGCCAACTCTCCTGATTTGTCCAGGAGAATCCCGAATTCTGACTAATCCTCCTGATTGTGCGTACACAGCCTTAAATCTCCCGAAAAATTGCTGCAACCCTACAGTGAAAGAAATAATAAATCTTATCGTGCTGTACAGCCGCATCACAATTGGCATTACGCTAGCTAGCTAGCTGAAGTCAGATTTAAATTCAAGCCATTTGTGTGTAGGCAGTGTAGGCCTAACTCAGTTTGCATCAGATCGAGACATGAGTTGAGGGCACATGTGGCAAAGGTTGTGGGAAACGGTTCAATCCTGCAGTCCATGCCAGCAGGCTCGAGTCTCGGCCGGCCACGCCAAAGGGCGCCCAGCTGCAGCTCGTGCATCCCTCGCGCCACTCTCGCGCATCCATCGTCTTCTTCATCCACAGTTGGCTCTGATGCCACTAATCATGTCGGCGTTCCCACACTGCCCCTCCCTCTGTGAAGGCGTTGACGAACGGCACTGGCCCACGGTAGTTGGCAGCGACGGCATGACACCCCTACCGAGGGTGAGCCTTGTAGACTGCTAATGCACTGAACGAGGATTGGCGGAGCCGGCAACGTCCGAGTCACCAAGGTCTTCCAGTAACCCGCAGGCCCTAAACCTGGCTGGCTTCCAGGACGGACTCCTCGCGAAGATTGGGCTACCATGCTGGCAGTGCAGCCTTGGAGTTGAGGTCTTGCAGGAACCTAAAGGCCCTAAACCGTCCCCTGATGCACACCTAGGCTGGTTTTCTTCTTGCACCTCGTTCTGACGAGTGCACGCAGCAGGTCACCGGGAGGAGCCGCTGCTGCTCAATGCCCTGCCACCACAGAGACTGCACCGCACCGCAGCACGCAGGTGACAAGAGAGGAACATCGCAGATGATCCCAATCGTCACCTTAACGGTGCTGCCGCCGCTATCGTTGGCAACTGGCCTCGAGCTCCCGAAATCTCACCGGAACACTGGACACCGCTCACCACGTCCACTCAAGCCGTCTGTTTAGAACCATGCCCTGCAGCACTGAGGGACGGAGCCGCTTTTGAGGTGGTGTCAGTGCCATCGCGCTCACTGCCTCACCTGCTCCGGCAGTGCCCTTCTCGAACGGCGGTGCCGGGAGCTGTAGCAGTGCGTAGGAGACCACGTCGCCACCAGGTCCTACGCCAGGGTGGATGACGGTGACGGAGGAGGAAGCGGCGGAAGCACTCGTGACCGAACACCAGAGGTGCACCTCGCACCACGGAAATGGTCATGCACCAGGCCGGGTTAGGAGTCGCTACTGGCCGTGGAACGGGTGCCGTCAGCCTTCCCTACGACCATGGTCAATCCTGGAATGCAGGCGGGGCTCCACGTTACGGGTGCCAATGTGGGAAGTGGCTCGATCCTGCAGTCCACGCCAGCAGGCTTCATCTCGGCCGGCCATGCCCAAGGGCGCCCAGCTGCAGCTCGCGCATCCCTCGCACCACTCTCGCGCGTCCATTGTCCGGCCATGCCCAAGGGCGCCCAGCTGCAGCTCGTGCATCCCTCGCACCACTCTCGCGCGTCCATTGTCCTCTTCATCCACAGTTGGCTCTGATGCCACTAATCATGTCGGCGTTCCCACAAGGTTTAATATGTGTTGATTAATGACTGCCTTTTTTTTGTTAGCTTTGCCGCTATGCAGCACTGTTATGCAGTAAAGCCTAATAAGAGTGGAAAGGGGCCACTGTCGTGGGACATGGTACGTCCTTATTGCAGACGTGTGCACGTGCCGTCTCCTGTCACAGCGTGAATGCTGATTCATCTGTACTGGCAGCCATTCAGAGCTGTTTCTGTCCTTGCTGGGGGCCCAGGAAAGCGTGAAAACATTTTTTTTTGCGTTTTTCGTTGTCCCCCTCCTCCTTGGGGAATCTCCAGAATTTTCAAGTCCCCAGGTTGGCAGGAAGGCCTATCCCTTCTCTTTCTTCACATAAAAGATTTCATTAGAGAGGAGGCCAGCTCTTGCTGCTGCCTCATATGCTGCCTCATGGCGTTACGATTCGACGAAATCGATAAACAAAGTGCTCGTGTTGCATCCCTTGAACAATCTGTGAATCTTCTGCATAAAAATATTATTGACCTAGAGGACCGGAGCAGGCGGTCAAATTTGATTGTTTTCGGGGTAGAATAAGGCAGTGCCGAAACTGATACTGATCTGAAGCAAAAAGTCTTGAGGGATATCTTTTCACAGAAACCTGCAACTCGGTAGGGAGAATTCATCGGTTGGGCAAACCTGGAAAAAATAGGCCGAGGCCATACCACGTGTGCAAAATGCGCATTGCACGACCACCCCACGGACAACTGCAACGACCCACTCCATTGTGCAAACTGTGACAAACAACACCCTGCTTATTCTCGCACTTGTCCTTCATGGAAGAAGGAAAAAGAAATCACCCTCAAAGTCAAAGAAAACATTTGTGGGGATGCGCGACTCTCACGCATCCCCTGATGTTGTTTTCCCCGCATGTCTCCCGTAGTCCGGCTTCTCCGCGTGGCTTAGCCCGGCGGCGGTCGTGGTGGTTGCGGCGCATTACGGGAGATGGCGCGAGTGTCGCGATGCTAACGCCGCCGAACGGCGGGGTGACTTGGGAGAAAAAGGTCGAAGGCAGAACTCTCTCTTGGGCTTGGGATCGGTGGCCAACACGCACGAACGCTTCACGCGTGTGCCGGCCCGCTTCGCGCGACCGTCGCGCGAGGCTAAGAGCAGGACACCGGTATGGACGAACACGGATTGTTCGAGCGCGCCATCGTTCGCGTGACTGTACACGTGAACGACTAGGCGATGGTGTCATAGTATGGGGTGAATGTATTCGCTCGCTATCGGGTCGTGGTGAGTCGGACTTCCTTGATTTGTCGCGCGCCCGTGTGAATGTTCTATTGGTTGTAATTCGGCTAGTGTGTATTAGTGTATGAAAGGTGCAATAAATGCCCTTGTGATTGTTTGCACTACTGTATTGTCGTTCCTTTGTCCCAAGAGCACATCTGAGACCCCACATCTGGCGCCCAACATGGGGCTCTTGGGGCATCGGACGATAATTTTAAGTTTTGCTCGGTTCGAGACAGCCTTTGTTTCAACCGAAGCGTAGTCCTAGCGTGGATTTTGATTGCTAGTGTCGGCGGCGTGCTTTCTTGAGCGAGGCGACGGTTGCTGTAGCGTGTTTGAACTTTTCAACATGCTAAGCCTTTTCGTGAGTGTTTTGTTGAAGTACACTCGTCGGTACGAGAGCCACGTGGTCTGCATCCTGGGAGAGTGAGGCCTAGCGTCCGCGGAGCATTGGCAAGTCGGAAGCGAGTGAGTACGGAAGCCTCGTGGGTGGTCCGAATTTCTTATGTAAATAGCTTCTTCTATATCTGAGTCGTGGCTCAGGGAGCCGGGTGGCCGCGGGCCATGGGTGCCGCTATGGGCTGACTGGTATTGCGGCTGGGCACCGGGCGCTCCGACACCGTCTGGGACGGTGGGCGCCGTCAACTCGGATGCTGTGTGCACCGAGCGGGGTAGGATCACCTCACAGAGCTAACGTCTCCTCGCGGCTGCCTGTTGTGCCCATTTTGGGTGATGTTTTTTTTTTGATGCCGGTTGTTGTCAAAGTAGCGACGCATTAGGCCTAAGGCTTTACAAAGCCGCCTGTCGCACGTTGAGGGACACAACCTGGTGGAGCGTGGTGTTGAGGTTTTGCACATTGCTTCCCTCATTAGTCCGCCTCGCACGAATTGAAATTACTCGTTCGATTCAAGAAAGTAAGCTTTGTTCACGTGAACTTAGCATCTGAAATGCCAACCGAAATTTTGCTAGCCGAATTGAACATCGTACCACGTGGGTGATGCGTATGCCGAATTCCTCTCCCTTGCACTACTTTAGTGTTTGTCGAGTGCGTTGAGTGTACACAGCGTGAGCGGAGGCACCCCTGGTTTGCTGTCACCTGCACATCGTCAGTGCTGCTGCCCCAGACTACAATCGAGCTATCCCAGGCGATGCAAATGCCTGTGGCCAGTTCGGCGCAGCGATTTCAGCGGCCGCCTGTGCCCGGCTCACTACCCTCGGCGGCTTGGAAGAGAGCCGGCAGTCACCAGCGGCTCTCGCCGGCATGGCGCGAGCGACGCTTGCTCGTGCCGACTTCTGCGTTGCCGTTTCCGGAGTCCTGGGCTGGAGTCCTGTCATCGAATCTGCAGAGGTGGTGCTGTGACCAACGGACGCTAGCGGTGAACCCCGAAGACAATGTCGGCTCGCATGTTATGGAAAGCTCATGGACATTTTTCACCGGAGTATGTGTAGTGATTTAAGGTCAGGGGGATGTGAGGATGCGCGACTCTCATGCATCCCCTGATGTTGTTTTCCCCGCATGTCTCCTGTAGTCGGGCTTCTCCGCGTGGCTAAGCCTGGCGGCGGTCGTGGTGGTTGCGGCACATTGCGGGAGATGGCACGAGTGTCACGATGCTAACGCGAACGGCAGGGTGACTTTGGAGAAAAAGGGTCGAAGGTGCTCCCTCTTGGGATCGGCGGCCAACTCGCACGAACGCCTCACGCGTGCGCCGGCCCGCTTCGCGCGACCGTCGCGCGAGGCGAAGAGCAGGACACCGGTATGGACGAACACGGATCGTTCGAGCGTGCCACCGTTTGCGTGATTGTACATGTGAACGACTAGGCGATGGTGTCATAGCATGGGGCGAACGTATTCGCTCGCTATCGGGTGGTAGTGAGTCGGACTACCTTGATTTGTCGCGCGCCCGTGTGAATGTTCTATTGGTTGTAATTCGGCCAGTGTGTATTAGTTTATGAAAGGTGCAATAAATGCCCTTGTGATTGTTTGCACTACTGTATTGTCGTTTCTTTGTCCCACGAGCACATCTGAGACCCCACATCTTGAGAGAGAGCAGTCAGAACCGAACGGCGAAAAGAGCGCACGAGCACCTCTCTATTTACAGGGGCCTACATTCTCCAAGTGGCACGGCTTGGGGCAGTGCCACAATAGTTCTCAGTGGTCGTTCAGACCATGCAGAGTGGACGGGCGGCAGCACCACCACTCGCCCCCACTGCGGGATCGGCTAGTGCTGTTCAGCCACCCATTAAGAAGAGTCAGCCCTGTGGGCTGTAGGAGTTCTAGGACCTCTGCTCGGCAGAGAAGCCCGAAACACCCGCAAGCGTACACCGTGAGCGGGCACCCAGCGCCTCGGCAGAGGTGATGAATACATGCCAAGTGCATCGGTGTCCGAGACGCCGAAGGATCGACGTAGCTCTCAGGAGCGAGCCAAAAAAGACAAACCCTACATCATGGGGCCCGGAAAGGGCCCTGTGGGCTAACATAGTTTTTCTCCTAAGCACACAGCAGACATTGTGAATATAATTGCATAAATATTACATTGGAACGTCAGAAGTCTTCTCCACAACCTTGATGACGTCAAAGAACTAGGACATCAGTCTAATCCAAAGCTGCTGTGTGTTGTGGGGTCTCACATGTGCTCTTGGGACAAAGGAACGACACATAGTAGTGCAAACAATCAAAAGGGCATTTATTGCACCTTTCATACACTAATACATACTAGCCGAATTACAACCAATAGAACATTCACACGGGCGCGCGACAAATCAAGGAAGTCCGACTCACCGCGACCCGATAGCGAGCGAATACGTTCGCCCCATGCTATGACACCATCGCCTAGTCGTTCACGTGTACGGTCACGCGAACGGTGGCGCGCTCGAACGATCCGTGTTCGTCCATACCGGTGTCCCGCTCTAAGCCTCGCGCGAAGCGGGCCGGCGCACGCGCGAAGCGTTCGTGCGTGTTGGTCGCCGATCCCCAGCCAAAGAGAGAGCGCCTCCGACCTTTTTCTCCCAAGTGACCCCGGCGTTTCGGTGGCGTTAGCATCGCGACACTAGCGCCATCTCTCGCAACGCGCCGCAACCACCGCCGGTAGCCACGCAGAGAAGCCGGACTACAGGAGACATGCGGGGAAAACAACATCAGGGGACGCGTGAGAGTCGCGCGTTCCCACATCCCCCCAACCTTAAATCACTACACATACGTCGGCGAAACATGTCACAAGGCCTATCAACGCGCGCGTCGCGAACAAAAGTTAGTACATGCGACAGTGGCGCCGCCGAGTAAATGTCCACGCGTTATCCACAACGTGCGAGCCGACATTGACTCTGGGGTTCACCGCTGGCGTCCGTTGGTCACAGCACCACGTCTGCAGATTCGATGGCACGACTCCAGCCCAGGACTCCGGAAACGGCGACGCAGAAGTCGGCACGAGCAAGCGTCGCTCGCGCCCTGCTGACGAGAGCCGCAGTAGCCGTTGGTGACTGCCGGCTCTTTTCCCAGCCGCCGAGGGTTGCGAGCCGGACATTGGCGGCCGCCGAAGTCGCTGCGCCGAATTGGCCACAGGCATCTCCAAAGCCTGGGGTAGCTCGATTGTAGTCCGGGGCAGCAGCACTGACGATGTGCAGGTGACAGCAAACCAGGGGTGACTCCGCTCACGCTGCGTACATTCAACGCACTCGACAAACACTAAAGTAGTGCAAGGGAGAGGAATTCGGCATACGCATCGCCCACGTGGTACGATGTTCAATTCGGCTAGCAAAATTTCGGACGGCATTTCAGATGCTAAGTTCACGTGAACAAAGCTTGCTTTCTTGAGTCGAACGAGTAATTTCAATTCGTGCGAGGCGAACTAATGAGGGAAGCCATGTGCGACATCTCAACACCACGGTCCACCAGGTTGTGTCCCTCAACGTGCGACAGGCGGCTTTGTTAAGCCTTAGGCCTAATGCGTCGCTACTTTGACAACCGGCATCCAAAAAAAACAACAACACCCAAAATGGGCACAAGAACAGGCAGCCGCGAGGAGACGTTAGCTCTGTGAGGTGGTCCTACTCCGCTCGGTGCACACAGCATCCGAGTTGACGGCGCCCACCGTCCCAGACGGTGTCGGAGCGCCCGGTGCCAGGCCGCAATACCAGTCAGCCCGTAGCGGCACCCGTGGCCCGCGGCCACCCGGCTCCCTGAGCCTCGACTTCCGAAGTCAAAGATATAGAAGAAGCTATTTACATAAGAAATTCGGACCACCCACGAGGCTTCCGTACTCACTCGCTTCAGGCTTGCCAATGCTCCGCGGGCGCTAGGCCTCGCTCTCCCAGGATGCAGACCACGTGGCTCTCGTACCGACGAGTGTACTTCAAAACACTCGCGAAAAGGCTTAGCATGTTGAAAAGTTCAAACACGCTACAGCAACCGTCGCCTCGCTCAAGAAAGCGCACCGCCGACACTAGCGATCAAAATCCACGCTAGGACTACGCTTCGGTTGATACATCTCGAACCGAGCAAAACTGTTAAAATTACCGTCCGATGCCCCAAGAGCCCCACGTTGGGCGCCAGATGTGGGGTCTCACATGTGCTCTTGGGACAAAGGAACGACAACACAGTAGTGCAAACAATCAAAAAGGGCATTTATTGCACCTTTCCTACACACTAGCCGAATTACAACCAATAGAACATTCACACGGGCGCGCGACAAATCAAGGAAGTCCGACTCACCGCGACCCGATAGCGAGCGAATACGTTCGCCCCATGCTATGACACCATCGCCTAGTCGTTCACGTGTACGGTCACGCGAACGGTGGCGCGCTCGAACGATCCGTGTTCGTCCATACCGGTGTCCCGCTCTAAGCCTCGCGCGAAGCGGGCCGGCGCACGCGCGAAGCGTTCGTGCGTGTTGGTCGCCGATCCCCAGCCAAAGAGAGAGCGCCTCCGACCTTTTTCTCCCAAGTGACCCCGGCGTTTCGGTGGCGTTAGCATCGCGACACTAGCGCCATCTCTCGCAACGCGCCGCAACCACCGCCGGTAGCCACGCAGAGAAGCCGGACTACAGGAGACATGCGGGGAAAACAACATCAGGGGACGCGTGAGAGTCGCGCGTTCCCACAGTGTACAAGAGACACATCTGAAACCCAGAAACGTAAACTTCCTTCGTCAATATTCCATCTTTTGAAAATACCACGATGACGCTAACATCTCGTTCGGTGGTGTAGCAATCGTTGCAGACAAGTCTGTAGTGTCATCATATAGCTTTACAAACACCTCTTGAGGCAGTGTCAGTTCAGGGAGTTCTTTTTAATAAGTTGGTTGGTTACTGTTTGTTCCATATATATAACCACAAACCACCATCTCATAAAAACGGATTTCTATAACCACGTAGATCAGCTTCTAGAACCCTACATACTCGGTGATTTTAACGCGCACAGCACCCTATGGGGAGACCCGCTGTGACGCGGAAGGTCGGCTGATAGAACATTTTCTTCTGACATCTGGTGCATGCCTATTTAATAACAAGGAGCTGACCTATGACAATATACAACACAACTCATATTCATCGATAGACTTAGCAATTGGCTCTGTTTCTCTTCTGCCTGACCTGAAATCGAATGTCATCGAGAATCCTTTTGGCAGTGACCACTTTCCAGTTACTCTAAATTTATCAGCACAATATGACTCTCCACCGCATGTTCCTCGCTGGAAAATTGTCTCGGCTGACTGGAAACGTTTTGAAGAATGTACCTACTTATCACGAGATTTTTAAAGGGATTTTAATATAGATAATGTGTTATCATATTTTACTAATTTTATTATTTGCAGTGGAAAAGTGCATCCCACAAACAGTCTTTTCTGCAGAAGACGTGTCCCGTGGTGGAACGAGGATTGTAAAGATGCGTAAAGGAGGCTGAATAAAGCATGGGGAATGTTTCGTCGATCGCCATATGCAGAAAATCTGATTGAATTTAAACATGTAAAATCACTAGGTATAGACGCACACGATGACAGGCAAGAAGAGAGCTGGGTGAGGTTTCTATCAGCCATCACTTCTTACCCACAAGAGAAAAATTCTGGGATGGTGTGAGAAGGCTAATAGGACACCAAATCCAGCCCTTGGTGAATGATAAAGGACATAGCCTGGAAGACCCGGCCAATGCTCTCGGGGAGCATTTCGAACGCGCGTCCAGCACCATCCATTATTCGAAGTCATTCCTCAAATACAAACAGATGTAAGGCACTTGATTGTAAATGTTGAGCCATATAACCGTCCTTTCAATATTGCCGAGTTGAGAGCTTCGTTGAATAAGCTCTGCAACGGGAGCTAACCGGACATGATCAAGAAGCTCCACACAGATACTCGTATGACATTTCAATACAATATGGGCTGCCGGGTACCTCCCGACTGCGTGGAAACAAGCCAGTGTTATCCCAATTTCGAAACAGGTTCAGGACCCAGCGTCGGTGAAGAGTTACCGCCCAACAGCGCTGACAAGCTGCCTGTGTAAGTTGCTCGAGAAAAAGATAAATCGTCGTCTGTTACATTTTCTTGAATCTAACAAGTTCCTGGATCCTTTCCAATGTGGTTTTAGAGAAGGCCGCTCAACCAGTGACCATCTTGTGCGCATTGAGGCTAATATACGTTATGCATTCGCACATAAACAGTACTTTTTGTTAGCTTTCCTTGATATGGAAAAGGATTCCGATACCATGTGGTACTACGGTATCTTGCGAGACCTGTCGGGACTGAGTATCCAGGGAAATATGTTAAAAGTTATTGAAAGCTACTTGCCAAATCGTGCTTTTCGCGTCAAAGTTGGCAACACCTTGTCGCGCTCTTTACGGAGGAAACCAGCGTGCCTCGTAGCTGTACGCTATTGATCGTAACGATCAAGTCGATTCGGGATCACCATTAATTTTCTATTCTGTCCATGTTGATGATGTACAGATTCAGGTTGGTCTAAATAAAATAAAGATGGAAATTGTTTTAAGCTTAATCTCCAGAAAAGCTCCTGTGTTTAAATTGCATGGGCAGCACTTACTGCTGAGAACAAACCAGAAGCTTCTGGGTGTATTGCGTGATTCAAAACTAACCTTTATACACACATAAAATATCTCAAGGCCAAATGCTTGAAGACACTGAACTTAATGAATATATTGTTGCACAAGACATGGGGCAGTGACAAGAAGTGCCTAATGAACGTCTACAAGACCCTCGCTTGGTTGCGTTTGGATTACGGCTCCGTGGTGTATCGTTCAACTGCACCAAGCGCATTAAAGATGCTAGACCCTGTTCATCACTTAGGCATTCGGCTAGCCACAGGAGCCTCCCGGACAAGCCCTGTACAAAGCCTGTACGTCGAATCAAATGAGTGGTCACTTAATTTGCAAAAGTGTATTGTAGTTTTACATATTTTCTGAAAGCACGCTCGAACCTTGCACATCCTTGTAACTCAACTGTAAATGATACGATGTGCGCCGCACTGTTTTGTATTGCAAACAATCAAAAGGGCATTTATTGCACTTTTCATACACTAATGCATGCTAGCCGAATTACTACCCATACAACATTCACATGGGCGCGCGACAAATCAAGGAAGTCCGACTCACCGCTACTGGATAGCGAGCGAATATGTTTGCCCCATGCTATGACACCATCACCTAGCCATTCACGTGTACGGTCACGCTAATGGTGGCGAGTTTGAACGATCGTTTTCGTCCATACCGGTGTCCTGCTCCTAAGCCTTCTCGGGACGGTCCTGCGAAGCGAGCCGGCACACGCGTGAAGAGTCCGTGCGTGCTGCTCGCCAACCCCCAAGCCAAGAGGAAGCGCCTTCTTCCTTTTGCGCCCAAGTAACGCCGCCTCTAGGTGACGTTAGCGCGCAACACTAGCGCCATCTCTCGTAATATGCTGCCGCTGTAATGCCATGCGGCAAAGCCGGATTACAGGAGACAGGAGCCATGCGAGGAAAAGCAACATCAGGGATGAGTGAGCGTCGTGCATCCCCACAGATATTATAAAGTGAACACAACAGTTTATTTTTGGTTATTCAGAAAGGTAAAAATGACACGGACTCCTATTACTTTATCTATTCCTCACATTCCTATCTTTGTTTTCTGCCTCCTACCTAGTTTTGTCAGGGTAAAAAGAAAAAAAAAAAGAAAAACCTTATATAAACATACAAAAAGTGGCAGAAACACGCAATCTTGCTCTACGGCACGAATATACGAAATCGGCATGGTAGTGGTGCAAGAAATCCGGGAGCCAGCCCTCCCATCTGCGGATGTGTACTCCACGCGGCGCAACCACGCCCACGAAGGGATGCGTTCCACAGAACGCTAACAAAAAACCCAGACTGAGCAAGCACAGACGGATGAGAAAATGTGCTTGTAGAAATTTACAACGGAGCTTGCCAACATTGTGTTACTGCGCACATCCGACTGGAGAGAGTGGAGAACATAAGGGTACATCAGTGACATTGTGTGACAAAAATGCGGAAATGTGCGAGTGACACTGAAAAGAGTACTGACACAAAATTTTTGGTCTGTCTTGCTTTAAGCTGCCGACTCTGTAATCACGGTATGAGGCCTCGATTCCTTGAGCAAGCAGCAAATCATAGATTATGCCATCGTTTAATGCGTGCATGAAATGGAATTTGGCTTTTTGTCATATGGTGTGTCTGTAAGGCTGATTGTACACATCAGGAAAATCAGGGTGGGTGGTGGTCACGTGAAAACATTAATGTACATGGAAGTTCAGGGGTTTAAGTTGCATTGTGATGAATGAGAGTGCTGGTGTACAGAAGGACCGAGTCTAATGTGGAGTGGAAAGGATGTTGAACTTTTTGCCACATGTGTGGCTTGCGACCATATTACCAGGCTGCCAAGGCTGCAATTGTATTTGCCAGTCGTGTTAGCTAATGCTGCACTAACTAGCCACTGAGGTGTGTCAGCCACTATGGCACTTGGGTCTAGATGAGGAGATTAGCTGGCGTGGGCAGTTGCAGCACTTGCCATACAGACGTCTATACCCTCCTAAGACCCCTTGTACAAAGCTCAGTGAGTCGAGTGCAGTACTTAGGAGCATTAGCTGCTGGTGCTTTTTGTGCCACGGGGTTGCACTGTGGACACCAAGCTCAACACCGAAACAGCTGCCAAGACAGCATCCAAGTCAAGAACAATGCATATTGACATGATGTAGTGGAAGGGCACAACTACAAAGAAGAGACACACAGAACATGTGTCTCTTCCTTGTGGTCCCTGCGCGTGTCATCTCATGATTGATAACATGTCCCTGTCGTGTCATCTCATCAATCATGTCATTACATAAGCATCAGCTAACAGTAGCAGTGTCCTTCTGAGGTCTAGACAGGAAACTTGGAGGGAAGTTAAGCTGCCTGTTTTCCTATGGCCTTGAGTGTCATTCTAGCTAGTGCAGCGGGTTTTGTGCTCCCATGACTTTTCCCTCTTTGGAGTTGCCTTTGTCAGTCCACTGCCACGGTCTTGATTCCAGCCGAGTATGCGCCCTGTTTATTGTGGATGGTGTTGCTGTTATGCAGGCTGCCTATGGCAATAACACGTTGGGCCTGCCGAAGCTGTGCCCCCAGGAGAATGTGGCCGTGATTGGGCGCCAGGTGTTGTACACCTACTTGAGCCACCACTTCACCCCGTCACGCATGGTGGTAGCTGGCGTTGGGGTCGACCACACTGCACTGGTGGAAGCAGTGCACAGGTGAGAGCACTGGTGTCCAGATCTGCAGATCATGTGTCACATGCTCACAGAAAAAACAGTTGTAGTTTACCTGCGGACCCAAAACAGTGAACTCTGATAGTGCCAACAAAATTTGCTACTTCCAAAACAATACTTTTTTTGATAGCAACCAGCATTCTATAGTTGAACTCTATATAACAAACACAAATATAACAAATTAAATCGCAAAATTTTCTTGCTGGGTTGCCATTTTGAATATTATGATGGTACATTTAAGTTGGATGCAACTTCGTTATTACAAAGTTTCACAGTACTACCAGATTTCAAGCTTTTAATCTTATGCTAGTTCATAGCAAGTTGGAGTTGATCGCTAGATCATAAAAAGCTTCATAGCTTTTTGCTATTCGGCATTGTGAACCTCCTGAAGACAATGGTCTTCTGAAACATGGGTGTGCAAGAGAGCCTGCAGCAGCTGTCTGTGATGAGAGTTTTTCAAGTGACGCTTGTATACGCTAGCCTGCACTGGCGACGTAATGCTAAAAAAAACCAGCTGCTCTCAGAGCTGCATAGGTGGTGGGCACGCGTTTTTGCCCACGTGCCACTGCTCCCGCGTTCGTTGTCGTCGTCTGCTTCCACAGCTGGCTGCATTGCCGCTAATCATACCATCGTAGAATTTAACTTCTCTTGTGTCGTCGTAATCGGGAGGCCGCGTTTACAGGGGTATGAGCCATTCATTGTCTTACGTAACGGACAGATTTAGTTTTTTAAAAATTTAATGGAAATCCATGCAGAATGAACGCGCTCCGGAAAGGGCGTGTCGTTGACGAGCGGATTCTAGCGTGAGGGCTTCCGAAGCCCAGGCGAAACGTCAGCGAAGAGCCGCAGACCCTGAGTTGCGGGAGCGCGATGGTGAGGCCAAACATCAGCGTCGTCTAGCCTTCCAGGAACCCTACAACGGTGATGCACGCCTCGGCAACACTAGGGCCAACTTCCCCGGTGGGACGGCCAGGTTTCAACGCGAGTTTCTCAACCGGAACTTTGGAGCCAGCCACAGTGCGTGGGACCGGTTGTGGTTCGAGCACAACGTGGTACTCGTCAATGCGATTCGTTCAGAGGAACACTGAAGAAACACACGACAGGCTTCGCTTACCCCTATTTCGTTGACAGGGGAGGGGCTACTAATTTTTTTGTGCTTCTTGCTTTCTGGAGAAGTATCATGGCTAACATCACGATAAAAGCACTGCAATGGACAGGACAAAAGCAGAGAAGACGTACACAGCGCTGTCTAAAGACCACTCTTTATTGCATTTTCAGTAGCAGTATATAGGAATCACTATGCGCAGAAAGGTACAAAAAACAAGAAAAATAGCTATTGTGTATGTACAGTAGAATCTCAGTTATACGAATCTCGTGGGTTCGCGTGGAATTTTTGTATAATCAAAACATACAAAAAAATCTAGAAAAAAATGAATTTATTTTTAACAGAAAACGCTCCTAATAGTGGAACCCCATTGATACGTTTCTTGCTGCTGCGTTTTCCTGGCTGCTACGTCGCGTTTTCGTGGTCCTGACTTAAATCCCATTGACTTCCATGTATTACGTTCCCCTTGATACGTCGCCAATCTGTAATGTTCCTGCATCCTACGTTGCATTTGAATGTGGCGGTCACGTAAATTTAGTGGTGCAGCCAGCTTATACGTTGCAAAAAGCTACCGGTACGTTACAACAAGCGACCGGCACGTTGCAGATACGGCGTGGTCGCGTGACTGCCGTTCTTGAAAGCGATCTGCCATGTTGACAAAGTGCAGTTAGTGTGCTTTTGACGTTAGTTCGCGTTGAAGCGAGAGACGGCACGAAGGTGAATTCGCTCGCTGCTGCTGTTGCGCTTCCTCACGCTGGCATTTCCTTAGCAAGTGTCCTCCACAGTCATCGAGCGAGATGTGTTCATGTTTACTTGTGCGCGCATGACACCGTGCTTGTTAATTTAGTTACTAAGCAAATGTTTAAAACTTTATACGGCAGATAAAACTACTATCCTTAGTTCGTACATCTGTCTACTAATTTGCTATCGCAATCTTGCTTTACCTTTTGGGCGAAACTGCAACTTTTTTTTTCTTTCTTTTTTTTGCAGTCCCTTAAAAAACGTAACAACGGGTTTCTAATATCCGTTTGCATTCTCTTCTTGCCCAAATCGTCAACGATCGCCTTCTGGAAGGCGTAAAGCGCTCACGTGATCTCACGAATGTTTTTGCACGCCACTGAACGGCTTGGCACGTCGAGTGCAATGAGCGTTTTGGCCGTCGTGGCTTCTGCCGCAATCGCCGCTGCTGCAGCGGTCATCGTCGTCTTTCTCGCTGGTCAAAGCATCAGGCTGTGATGTGGTTCACTCCACTCGGCGTGGGTCCTATGAGAGATTGCCCAGCCTCATGACGAAGCCGGTTGCTTGGCGACTATGGATCTCGCCCAGGATCTCACTGTGCCGGCTTGTTTGTGCCGGTCGCTCTGCTGGCTCGGCCGCTGCTGCTGTTGCTCACGCGTTTGTATGATCTGCAGCGATGCGGCAACGCGTTCAGAAGAGCCAATGTTTTTCGTATTGTGAGGAATGTATTTTGGCCAGGGAATGTTAAGAATTCGTATCACACTGAAATTCGTACCAGCCGTGGTCGCATCACCGGGGTTTTACTGTATATGACATGCCACTGCTGTCTACAGTTTATCATACATTTGATAGGTAGCGCATTTTGCTGCAATTGCAATGTAAGGATACAGAAAGCACGTTATGTTCGTGTATTAGGAAAGCTTCAAATATTTCACGAGCAGGTTGCTCTGGGTAGCGTCCCAGTAGCATACATTTTTCAAGATATGGCGTGCCGCCACAGTTTCTGCAGGGATCTGCCGGGTGGCTTGCGACTGAGCCCCTGAGTAAGTATGGGTGTTTTCGTAAACAATCATTAATACATCGGCGAGTTGGCCTTATGTAGAAGTGCCCGCATGAAAACGATATCTTATATACAACTTTACATGTGCAGCTTATAAAAGATGGTGCATGTTTCTTATCACATTTCTTGGTATTTTGAACCTTTTTTTGTTCACTCTACGGTAAAGAGCAGAAAGCTTAGTGTGTACTGTGATAACAACCTGTATTTCAATTTTTCCTGCACTATTTTTTAACCTATGGGAAACGTCGTGCACGTATAGAATTACAGCCATACTAGAATATACGTTGTTTTGATCTTTGCCATCTCATAGTGGCCAGTAGCCGTTCCGCTATGGAGGCTAACAACGGTGTCGGATGGCCATCTTCCTGGAGCCACAATTGTCATGTGATGATGGCCTGACGGGTTTAGTGCTGCCTTGAGACAGGATTGAGCATTGCTTCATTTAACGAGTTCTGAATGGGCAGACGAATAAGGTAGAAAGCTTTCGCATGAGAGGGGTTTATAGCACCAGCATACGTTGAAGCGCAACGTATTGTCAGATGGTAGTTCAGGTGTCAGTGTCAAAGATGTCATCCAAACCTATCTGTTGGTCAGTTTGGTTAGTCCGGTGAAAAACTGGGAAGTGATCAACAAAGTGGAACACCTTAACTGTACTTGAGTCTTGGAGGCTTGCCATAAGGCACTTGTCATATCACGCTAATAAAAGATCGCGAATTACCGGTGATAGGCATGATGCAATGGAAATGCCTTCACGTTGAATGTAAAGAGTATCCTTATGGCTGACAAAATCCGAGTGAAGGTAAAGACTAAGCAATTCTAAAGACCTGTTTACATGAATGCCACACGTGTTCGGAAATTTTGTGCCCCCCAAACCACGGAGAAAGAACTATTTGAGGAGAGGAATCTGCTAGGCCGTGAAAGTGCGTGCAGGTGGTCCAAAAAAGTCACGGTTGGGCGAGGAAGAAGCGCAGTTTTCGCCGTAGCACGACAATGACGCGTCGGGCAGGTTGCCATCGTTTACAGTCGCCGACCATTTTTTCGGACCTCGCAGGGACCGAAAAATTGTCCGAAAAAGCTCGTTCATCAAAAAAAAAAAAAAAAATGATTGGGCTTAGAGTGGCATACAAAATATCTAATAATGCCCTGCCTCATACTGCACTTGGAGGTGATCAGATATGCTCCAATTCACGCAAGACTTACGTCGTCTCCGTATACAGTAAAAGCTCAATGATACGATCACGGCTAATACGAATTTCCGGATGATACGAATTTTTCTGTGGTCCCGGCAGCGCCCCATTACTTTGCACCGTGCTAGAGAACGGTTGTTACAAATCTATTTTCAGCCTGCGTCGGTTGATACGAATAAACGCCGCCCCACCGATGGCCGCGAAAGAGAACAGCGCGCAGTCACGCGCTTTCTCTCCTTCTCTTTTGGTGCGGAGGCGCGGCGCCGGACAGCGCGGACTCCGCGACTGGGCGCGAAGAGTTTGAAGCGATGGCGCTTCAAGAAATAAATGCTTTTTACGTACATGGGCCTGAGTGAGTTCACCTCTGACTCTTTAATTTAGCTACAGTCGAATCTCGTTAATTCGAACAGGCTTATTTCGAACATACCGCGTACCGACAATGCTCTTAGCAGCGCGCCAAATAACGCGGCGGCGCCTCCGACCGGCATTGCTCCGACACCGCCATAGAGCAAAAGCTCAGGAGAGACCCCTCAATGCCGCGCGCGAAGGAACGGAAAAAAAAAAAAAAGAACCCGCGGCGGAAATTTCCCCCTCTCTCAAATTGCAAGGTCGCCGTTTCTGCATCGCGCCGGAACAAGCGTGTACGTGCCGACTAGAGTGTTCTAGACAACCGTATGCTAGCACACACTAGTGCCGACGTCTCAGCCACGGGGATAAAATGGCAGTGAACCCTTCTCCTCTATTTTCTAGTCACATGCTGACCTTGCACGCTGCGGCGGTAGCGCAGAGGGAAGCAGCGGCGGAGGCACAGTCGGGCCAACGAAACTGCCACGGCCACAAACGCTCGCTTCCCGATAACGGCAGAAAACGAAACTTCAGGGGGCGGCTAAAATAAGCTGGCGCCAGCACGGCGGCGGGCGCGCACTGAGTCGAAGGTGAGAGAGCTACGAGGGAGTTGAGAGGGAGGGCGAGGGGAGCCACCGAAGCGGCGGAGTTGACGCGGCCAAATCCGCTTCCCTGCCGCCCTCCTCCCTCACCTTCGACGGTCTCCGCGCGCACCCGTGTGCCGGCGCCGCCCGCTCGCTCCCTGAAGCTTCGTTTTCTGTCGTTATCGGAAAGCGACCATTAGCCGGCGTGGGCAGTTTCGTGGCCCGTGCTTGCTATGCGCTTGCGCGCCGCGATATTTCACGACTCGCACCGTTTGTGCATCGTGCTATGGTGCACGAATACTTCAAAAATACGTCCTTTTAATTCGAACAAATTTTCGGGCCCCTTCGAGTTCGAATTATCGAGATTCGACAGTTTTAATTGTGTTTTGATGATACGAATTTTGGCTAATACGAATATTTTTCGTGACCCCGTAGATTCGTGTCATCGAGCTTTTACTGTACAGTCGACAAGAGCGTTCACCGCGTAGCCGATCTCCGTTGGCGGAGTGCCATGGAGATCGAAGAAACGAGCCCCGTAACTTCGCACCACTTGGCTCTTGCGAAGGCCCAGGAGGTGGCGCCGATCACACAAATGCGAAGCCGCACAAACACCCACAAAGATGCGACACGTCTCCGAGACACTCCTGCTCTGTGGACACATCTCATGCAAAATAGCAACCGAAATTTAAAAAGAAAGAAAGAAAAATGCCTCAATTTCGCCCGAAAGGCAAAGCCTCGATTGTGATAGCAAATTAGTAGATAATTATACAAACTGAGGATAGTAGTTTTATCGGCCATATAAACTTGTAAACATTCGCTTACTAACTAAATTAACAAGCACGGTGTGACACGTGTGCAGGTAAACATGAACACATCTCGCTCGATGACCACAGAAACTTGCTGTCGAAACGCTGGAGTGAGGAGGCACTGCAAACAGCCAGCGAATTGACCTTCCTGTAGTCTCTCGCTTTAAACCGAACTAAATGTTGAAAGCACACGAAAGCATACGAAGCTACCGGCACTAGTTGCACTTTTTCCATGTCACAGATCGTTTTCAAGATACGGCGCCCGCACGGCCGCCGCCGGAGTAAAACGCCCGCTACACAGATACGGTGCCCGCCGTCCCCTGGAGCATTTTTGTCGGCTAAGAAAGAGTGGGTATGTCCTACGAGACTAGGGGATGGCGCGCGCCATAGAGTTTCTCACTATATTACCTAGAGGAAAATCTGGCACTGCTGCGCTGTGGTATGCTTGGGAAAGACGGTATATTGTGACATCAGATTGGCATCGTTCTTGGAGAGCCAGCATGCCTTGAAGACGAGCCTGGCTAGCACCGTTCCGTCTGTCCCAATGATTAATTTCCTGCTGAAACAGCACATAAAAAGCTGTTTTAGCTTTATTATTACACAAAAACTTGTTTTGTTTAATTTTGAGGATTTATTATTGGATGTAGAATTATACGAAACGTAAAAAGCATCAGCTGGCTGCTAAAGTTGCTGGACAGACAAGATTCTCACTTGCTTTGGAACAACTTGTTGTCTGTTATTGCTTTTCTTCGGTTGATTCTGCATTGTAGGTGAGTAAACTTTATTGATAGATGTCGTATGGGTGAATGAAAGCCTTTTATGAAGATTTTATTTTAAGAATTTATTATTTGTGCAGCCATATCCACGTTTTAGACGAAGCCTCGTACAACACCAGCCAACACAAGCCTCGCAGACACATCCCGTCGTTCCCATGATGGCACAGCGCCCTTTAAGAAACTCGCATAGGCGGTGGCGCCAGATTGCCCTCTAGGTGTAATAGTGAGAAACTTTATGGCACGCGCTCTCCATGCGCCTCCCAATCTTGGAGGCTATAGAGCAGGCCACTGGGAGCCAAGCCAGCGGAAAATCCAACATGGTGGCCTCCAAGACTGGGTAGCGTGGCTCGGAACGAGTGATTTAGTCCGGAAAATCGAACTTCGGGGCCTCAATTCGTCCGAAAAATCGGTAGAGAAAATGCATTAGCTCTATGGGAACCCTGACGATGCATTTATGAAGTCCCAAAAATCCGTCGGTGACTGTGCATGTTCTCCTAAGGACGCGGCGCAGAAAAATCGCGATATCATCTCATATATCATGTCTGCTCTCTTGTCCTGCGTTCGCATTAGATTGTGGTGGACGTGTTGCGGTTTCCACCAACCTGGAATTACGTACCCGAACTCTGCCGTCCGTCATGCCTGACGACCACAGCCCGACATCCCCACCGGTTACACCAGCCATCGTATGTGCCGAAGCCCAGCGTCAGCGGGATCCTGACATCTTCAGCGGCACCAATGAGAAAGACATTGAAGGTTGGCTGGAATCGTATGAACGCGCCAGCAACACTAACAAATGGGACGACACCCTCAAGCTCAACAACGCGATGTTCTATCTATCGGGCGTCGCCAAGCTGTGGTTTAGAAACCACAAAGCCGATCTCCACACGTGGGCTCGCTTCAAAACCAGCATCGCAGACGTTTTCGGCCGCCCTGGCGTGCGCGAAGCTTCGCGCTGAACAATGCCTACGCAGCGGATCCTAGCAAACTGGTGAAACGTTCACCAGCTACATAGAGGACATCGACGACCTCTGCCGACGTGTCAATCCGACGATGGCGTAGGTGGACAAGGTACGTCACATCATGAAGGGAATTTCCGACGATGCCTCTCATATGCTGCTGTCAAAAAGCGCTGACACTGTTTCTCAGCTCATTGAGCTTTGCCAGAGTTTCGACGAGCTCTGCAGGCAGCGTCTTCTCACACGGCGCCCACCTGTGTCCGATGACCGCGGCTCCTGACATGGACTCCCTGCTATTTCATATCAAAGAGTTCGTCCGTGCTGAGGTCGCTCGTCAGCTTTCGCTGCTGTCCTCAGCCACGTCACCACCCTCGCCTTTGCCGGCCAACCGACCAATCCAAGAGCAGGTTTGCGCAGCTCTCCCTTCTGCCCGCGAGACTCCGCCTGTGTCGACTGCCGTTGCTTTTCCCGAGGTGACTGCACCTCTCAGCTATGCTGAGGCTCTCGCACGGCCACCACCTCAGACCTTTGCACCATTCCCATCAGCCGTGCCACTGCGTCCAGGTCCTCACTTCATTCAGCCGCTGTACCCACACAGCAGTGGACAATGGCGCACTTCTGACAACCGACCAATATGTTTTGCATGTGGTCTACCTGGCCACATTGCACGATTGTGCCGTCGCCGCCCAACATCCTACTGACGTAGCTTCGACACCGAACCACACATTTCACCATACCCGTCGTCCTCCGCGTCTCAGAACCCTGGCCAGATGTTTTCTTACTCGGACCACCTCCTTCTTGTTGACCGCCGTTCGCCATCACACCGACGTCGCTCGCTTTCGTCGATGCACCGTCGTCCTTCACGCTGGAAAGGGAAAACTAATCGCCGCAGTTCCAGACACGACACCTGCGTCACCCACGAAGGGACCAAGGCCTCTCCCTTCTCCTACAAATGTTATTGATGTATATGTGGACGGCGTCGCTGCACTCGCCTTCGTTGACACTGGTGCCGCAGTTTCAGTTATTAGTGCAAAACTTTGCCGCTTGCTCAGGAAAGTTACGAGGCCATTGTCAAATGTATCCCTTCGTACTGCTAGCGCAGATCGCACCACGCCTGCAGCTGCGTGTACTGCTCGTGTTGTGATCAACGGCCTCCAATTTTTCATGCTGTGTTCTTTTTCCCACGAACAAGAACACAGCACCTAAATAACACAAAACACAGCCCAAAATAACACAAGTTATTTTGAGCTGGGACTTCCTTTCCGCTAATAAGGCCGTCATCGACTGTTCTCGTGCTGAAGTGGAATTTCAAACGCGGTGCGACGCCCCGCTTCTTGATGCTCGGGAACCTGAAGATAGAGTTTTTGCTACCGAAGACGTTACAATTCCACCGCACTCTTTTGCCTTTGTCACAGTGTCATGCAACATTGTTACTGATGCCAGCGCAATTTTTACGCCATCCACCATTTTCGCTTGTCGCAAGTGTTCCCCGCTGCCTTTCGCTCTTTTGGACGTTTATGCCGGCGTCAGCAGACTGCACACCAACACTAGCGGGGTTGGGCTCGGCGCTGTACTCGCGCAGCGTAAATCTGGATTCGACAAGTACGTCGTTGCATACGCAAGCTGCACCATCACCAAAGCAGAGACGAATTATTACGTTATGGAGAAGGAATGTTTGGCCATAATCTGGGCACTTGGTAAATTTCGACACTACCTCCATGGCCGTAATTACAGACCACCATGGACTTTGTTGGCTGTCCACGTTGAAGGACCCCTCAGGTGGATTAGCTCGCTGGGCTTTGCGGTTGCAAAATTTGGACGTGCGCGTTATCTACAGGTCTGGCCGCCGCCACACCAACGCCTACGCGCTTTCCCGTTCACCCGTGTTAACCTAAAGCGATGCCTGCCTCTCTGCCATTGTCCAAGTACTTTCATTCCCAGCAGGCTGGGACATGGCTTTGGAGCAACGCAAGGATGCCTGAATTAGTGCTCTTATCCGCTTCCTTTCACACCCGTCGACTGTTGCTCCACCTTCTCGAGCTTTGTGCCGTCAAGCTTCTCACTTCGAAATGCGGGATGGACTTCTCTATCGGCGGAATTACGTCTCTGACATCTGCAAGTGGTTGCTCGTCATACCTCGACATCTTCATGGTGAAATATGTTCTGCCTTCTACATTGACCCGCCGTGTGCACACGTGGGTGTCTTCAAGACGTACACCCAGCTTCGCTCCAGGTTTTATTGGCGTGGCATGTACGCCTTTGTGTGCAAGTACATTCGGTCGTGCCCTCAGTGCCAACACTGCAAGGTTGCTGCTCAGCATGTCTCTGGTTCACTCCAGCCAATCCCGTGTCCTGCCAGGCACTTCGATCGCATTGGGATTGACCTGTATGGACTCCTTTTGAGCATGGCTTCCGGAAACTGCTGTATAGTCGTCGCCGTCGACCACTTAACGCGATACGCAGAAACAGCCGCTCTGCCTAGTGCCACAGCTCGTGATATAGCATCCTTCTTACTGAAAAACTTTATTCTCCGTCACGGTGCACCTCGCGAACTTTTCAGCGATAGAGGATGTGTGTTCCTCTCTGAAGTTGTAAACGCACTCCTTGCTGAATGTCGCATCGTTCATCGCACCACCAACACCTACCATCCTCAAACTAATGGTCTGACGGAACGATTTAACTGCACCCTTGGCGACATTCTCTCCAAATACGTCGCCTCTGATCACACTGATTGGGACCTCATTCTGCCATTCATCATGTTCGCCTACAACACTGCACCACAGGCGACCACAAACTTTTCCCCATTCTTCCTCTTGTATGGCCGCGCACCTTCGACTAGCCCTCGACACCATTCTTCCGTACAGACCCGATTCATCCGAGTGTGCGCCCATCTCTGAAGTGTCCCACCGCGCCGAGGAATGCCATCAACTCGCCCCTTCCTTTACACTCGTCGACCAATGGCTACAAAAATCTCGACGTGACGATGATCACCCGCATTGTCACTTTCTTCTGGACTCCCTTGTGTGGCTTTGGGTTCCTGCCGTTCCTGCTGGCCTCTCATTCAAGCTTGTATCCAAATATCAAGGACCCTACCATGTTGTAGCGCAGACATCGCCTGTCACGCCACCTACGGACCAACGCTATCGTGGTCGTGAAACCGTCCACGTACAACGCCTGAGGCCGTATTACGACCCAATGATTCTATGTTCCCCATGAGTCGCCAGGATGGCTCCTTTTCCGGTGGGGGGTCGATTGTAGTGCAGAGGAATGCCCGGTGCTGCAGCCACATCACCAGTCATCCGGGAAGTGTGAGCTCGAGATTGCCTGAGCTGCTCTGGTTGAGACACACTGCAAATGCTGCCTGCTGCTCTCTTGTCCTGTGTTCGCATAGAATTGTAAATTTTCTTAGATTTCATTCTGTAAGATCTTCTTTCTTTCTGGGGTTTCACCTGCCAAAACCAGTTCTGATTATGAATTACACCGTAGTGGAGGGCTCCAGATTAATTTTAACCACCTGTGGTTCTGTAACGTGCACTACAACGCAAGCACACGGGCGTTTTTGCATCTCGCCTCCATCGAAATGCGGCTGCCGCGGATGGGAATCGATTCCACGATCTCGTGCTCAGCAGCGCAACACTTTAGCTGACTGAGCCACCGTGACGGGTCATTCTGTAACATCAATTCAGTTCAGTGCAGTTTTATTTCCTTTAAGACCCCTTTGTTAGGGGTATTACATATACCCCTATATTACATATACAAATATAAGTAGGACAGTATTAATAACTAGCTGCTGCTGAAATGTCCGCCACTTCTAATTATTGATCTTACAGAATGTAAGATCAATAAATAGAAGTGGCGGATTTTTGTAGCGAAAGCTACATTGGCCGTATTCTCGCCATTTCGCTGTGGCCGGTGGCCGGACCGTGAGCTGAGCCGTTGCCTAGCAACCGCCACAGCTGGTACCGTTTCTTTCTCTATGGTCTGACCACCTGGCGGCGTCTTTTGCCCGGCGAACTGCTGCACTGGAGGGAGTCCGAAATGCCAAGCACGCGAAGCTAGCATCGGGGACTGAGGAAGAGCTAGCCGTTCGGCTCGCAAAACGCTTGGACTTGTCGGCTTATAATTTATACCTGGCTTATATCGATGAGTGTATACTTAAGTATAATAATTACATCTAAACCAAAGGCTAACCAAGTGAAACCAACACTTAACCAGGCTAAACCAAGCTTTCGCTTTTCATATCCAGGGTTAGCGTAGCTAAGCCGCAGCCAAGGTTTAAGCAGCAGCTATTAATGAATACTGTCCTATTTGCATGTCGTACTGTGCTTGAAACGAGCTACTAGTAGTAATCTCTGTGCAGACGTTCGCCTACACCACCACAGTTCACTCGCTCCAAAGCGAGCAAACTTAAAGCAAGCAAGGTCGTGAAAAGATGCGACTAGCGTAAGCTAAGACCCTTTCGCCGTTCTCCTGCCGCTGTATGAGCACTGCACCCAGACCGACGTTACTGGCGTCACCATGAATTTCTTTCGGCGTCCTCGTCGAAATGCCCAAAACCGGGGGCGATGCCAGGCGTTGTCGAAGCTCGGCCAGATGAACGGCGTGTCATCTCTAGTGAGACGAGTAAGTGGTGCAGCAATTTTAGAAAAATTGTGTATTAAGGGCTGGTAGTATGCGCACAGTCCCAGGAAGCGTTGAACGCTTTTCTTGTTGGTAGGAGTCGGAAAAGCAGCTACAGCGGCAGTTTTCTCGGGATCGGGATGGACGCCTTCCGCACTCACGACATGTCCAAGAAACTTCAATTCTTCATAACCGAAGTGACATTTCTGAGGCTTTAACATGAGGTTAGCCGATCGGATTGCCTCGAGCACTTGCCGCAGTCGCTTAAGATGTCCAGAGAAGCTGCCTGAAAATACGACCACATCATCCAGGTAGACGAGACAGGTTTGCCATTTTAGGGCGGCGAGCACCGTGTCCATCATCTGTTAGAAGGTTGCCGGAGCAGAGCACAGCCTGAACGGAAGTACTCAGAACTCGTAAAGTCCATCCGGAGTGACAAAGGCTGTTTTTCTCCCGGTCACGTTCGTCTACCTCAATTTACCAGTAGCTACTTTTCAAATCAAAGGAGGAAAAATACTTGGCTCGCCATAGCCGGTCAAGAGAATCATCTATGCGCGGCAACGGATAAACATCCTTCCTTGTGACGTTGTTGAGTTTTCTGTTATCAACACAGAAGCGCAGAGTGCCGTCCTTCTTCTTTACCAGGACAACCGGTGATGACCACAGACTGTTTGAAGGCTGGATGACGCCATCGTCAATCATCTCCTTGACCTGTCGTTGAATTGCTTCTCGTTCTTTCTGCGAAACACGATACGGCTGCTGGTGAATAGGACGTGCATCGTCGTAATTATCCTATGCTGCGTGATTGGCGTCTGACTGACTTTAGACGAACGAGCAAAGCAGTCCTGGAATTCACGCAACAGTCCCTGTAGTGCCACCTTATTGTGCTCTGACAGCTCATTATTGATGTCGATATCTGTGATGCATTCATCGCTGCCGCTTTCTCCACAAGCGAAACACTCAATTACGTCCTCCTAGGCTTCAGCGTAAGCCACAGCAGTGCCACGGAAGAGCACGGTGCTCATTTGTGAAATTGGTGATCAAGACGTCTGCTTGGCCATCCCTAATGTCAACGATTCCTTGAGCCACGCTAATTCCGAGGGTAAGCAGCATTCTCGGAGAACAAGGGAGCTGATCGGAAACGTAGAATTTTGAATTTACACCCGTGAAGTGCACACACCAAGCGGTTTGACGACATGTCCGCCAGCTGTCTGTATGTGCGTCCCTGTCCAAGGCGTAACGACTTTGTTTAATTGGCTTGACAGTTCTCCACTGATAATCAAGTAGTCAGCGCCAGTGTCAATTAAGGCAGTAACATTTGGACCGTCGATCAGCACAGGTATGTTCATGGAAAAGTTGTCTCCAGTGTGAGACACCGGCGTCATCAAGTCTCCGAAGGTCGCATCGATTGGAGGTTTTCGGCACGTCGAGTATCAGCGGCCTCGCCTCGAAAGGTCGCTGACATCAGTTTTCCAGGCGAGGGCTCGTAGAGCGTCCTTGTGACATCCGACTTGCACCTCCCGAATAGGATGGTCGTGGTGACGGCGATCGCAACTGGCGCCTTGATGATGGTGGCGCGCGATTGGGCGATAAAATCTTCAATCTTAGGTGGCCGTTGTCCGAAACGGGGTCGGGGTGAATTGACAGGAAACCCCTGGAGTCCAAGGCGGCGGTATTGGGACTCTCGGTATAAATGACCCACCTCACGACAGTGGTAACAGAGCGGTCGTCGGTTGGGCATGCGCCAAATGTCCGATTTACACTTGGATGGCCGAGCCTCTCCAAAATAAGGAACTGCCTGCGCTGACTGAAGCGTCGCATATGGGGTGACGGCAGGTAGGGGCGCTGGTGCCAGGATATGGGGCCCGAATGCATCGGCATAAGTCACATGCTGGTATTCGCTCATGGTAAGAGGTGTCGCCGGCCACGGGACGGTGCATCGTCTTTCACTCCTCGCATCAAGTGACGCAGCTTCTTGTCTTCCGACATGGTAGGGTCAGCTTGCCTGAAGAGGCGTACCATGTCATCTACGTACATAGCCACACTCTCGTTGGGTTTCTGAATGCGAGACCAGAAGGCAGGGTTAGTAGAGGTGGTACCGGATGTAGCATCCATACCTGCCGACATTGTCGTTGTCTTCTCAGGTAGAGGCTCAAACTCGGGGGCCAATCCCTGGATTCTCAGTCTGGCACGATGTACTGACGTGATGTCTGGTAGCGGTCTGGCGTTCCTGCTGCTGGGAGAGGTCTGTTGCATGGGTCGAGGATACCCCACACCTCCACCAGAAAAATGTCACATTTAATACACAGGGGACTTTTAAAAGAGGCCGTAATGGTAAGTCCGAGTCGTCGAAGGGGCAGCGCAGCGCCAACAAAAAACCAAGGTGCTAGCTCGTGAACTAGACCATCCTCGTCTTCTTCTGGGAGCAAGTGGCACTAGCGCGTGGCAGTATTACCCAATTTCAGGTGAAAACGCGATCACAGTAACTGTATGAAAATACATTGCTCTTATGAGACGTTGGCTGGGAGAAAAAAAAAAAACGGATTTATTATCTCAAAAACGTATTATGTAGAATCGTAACGAGATTCCACTGTATATACCCCCATACATACTTACTCAACTGGGAAAACGTACAACTCAAAGTCACAAAAATATTTTGCAGACTCAAGTGTAGTTAACGTAATGTGAAACGTTGTGCGAATTGTTGCAGCACGAGGTGCTGACGGGCCGAGCTGTTAGGGCCCGAGCAGCTTGCCCGAGGCATGCATTGTCATTCCTGTGGCAAGCATACGTTTGCGCTCCTCAAATTGGGCCTGGGTCAGCAGGTTGGGCATGCCCACTCGAAGAGAATCGTCGAGCTGGTGGGGCCCGGGATGTCCTTGGTCCCGTTGCATAGTGTTTTAAAAGGGAAACTGAAATGAAATGCGATGCTGCCAGAGCGAAACATGGCGCTCACTAGGAAAGGCACGGGTTATTAAAAGCAGCAATATGATTCCAATGGCACTATGCACTATGAAACAGATACTTATCTTCATTGAGTTGGCTGTGAGTGTACCGTGTGACGACCCGTGCGGAGATTCGCTGCTATCGAAAGAGGAGTGCACGGTGGCATTATCACGTGGCACGGGTGGGCGAGTATGGCAGGGAAGCTGCTGTGGCAGATGCCTTCTACTTTTCTTGTTTGCAGGGAATCTAGTGGCCCGAAAACATATCATACAATTGCAGTTTTGCACCATACTGAAAGTTGGTGCCCAAAGATTGTGTTTTCCGGAAATGTATTAATCAGCAGAAAAGAAGCATAACTGTACGAGTCATTTTTTTGTGTTCTCAATTGCAAACTTTTGCGCCGGGAAATTGTGCTTGACAGGATCGTATCAATGAGGGTCTTCTGTATTTTGTGGGTCAGTGTGTTCTATTCTGTGTGTTCTCGAGAAGCAGGTGACACCAACTTGTTTGAAGGTGATAAGTTGTTGCTTCTAGGCGCATGCAGTCTTTTTCGCAGCTGTCCATTGTTATCACTACTGCATGTGCCTCATGGGGACGGTATCTCCGTATGTCGCCTTCATTGTACACACCACAGAGCTTGAGGCTCACGATGCATGTGTGCCAAGAGCATGTCTGAAAGTGCTTGGTGGGCCCCTGACGTCAGTGTGTCATAATGTGCAGGTACTTTGTGGAGCAGGTGCCAATCTGGCAGGAGAACCCCGAGTTGATTCTGGACCCCAGGATGGAGCCGGACGCATCCATTGCACAATACACGGGGGGTGTAATCAAGGTGGGTTCGTCACTGCTGGTTGCTTCAACTCTGGCTAGAACTCTACTTGTCGAGTGGGGACAAAAATGCCAGACATAATTGTGGGGCATTTTCAGCCATTTCTGGGCAGCAGTTTTCCTTTCAACTTTGTTCTTGACTGCATATCGATTGAGGAGCACATTATTCGTAATCGGTGCAATGCTTTATGCTACGCTTTTGGAGGTAAAACTTGTCATGTCATATGTAGAGGTCCAATGCAGAGCCATTGAATCGACAAAAACCCTGACAAACTGTGTGGGGTCCCATTGTGACTGCTGTGGCTTCTGCAATCTGTCTCGAGGTTGTCAGAGAAAGTGCCGCATTGTACTACCTCATTAATTTGACCCTCACTTATCTGAAAAATCTGATCATTCGGGCTCGTTCGCTGGTCCCGGCAGGCGTAGTCATTATTTAATGGAATGAAACTCTCGTTAATTCAGGTGTATTTGGATGCATGCCGGTTAATTTGGACACCTATTGGAGCTTGTCAAGTGTGGAGCACCGCAAATTTGCGATGCAAAAGAGCAAAAGCGGTGATGGCGTCGAACTGAAAAAAAAAATTGGCGGCCCTTCCACTCCCGGAGGATGGTTTAACAGTGAAGCTGAAATGTGTGGCCCTGATGTTTATTACTAGGGTTAATCCCGAGGGTTCAATAAAGTATTTATTAATTATGAGGTTACACACAGGTTCGGCTGCGACGGAGAGGACTGATGGTATGCCCGCAGTTCGCCGTTGTGCCTTGCGTTTGATGTCTCGAGTTTGCTCGGCGGCGTGGTTAGCAGCATTTGCCCGTCATTGCCGCTTGCGATTCTTCAAATTAAATTGCTTCAAAAATAAATCTGTCCATTACGTAAGGCAGTGAATGGCTCATACCCCCTTAGGCAATGGCTCATACCCCCGTAAACACGGCCTCCCCATTACGACAGACGAGAAGTGAAGTTCTACAATGGAATGATTAGCGGCAATGCAGCCAGCTGTGGAAGAAGACGATGGCGACGAACGCGGGAGCAGTGGCACAAGCACATGCCGAGCACGAGCACAACCTGAAGGGCGCCAACGAGCCAGCTGTGGAAGAAGACGATGCTCGAGCCGATGCTGATGATGATAGTTTTCTGTACACTGGACATTGTGAGTGGTGGCCAGGACATGGGGGGCACAGTGTGAAAAGCAGGCCTTCACTGGCAGCTCAACAATGTTGTGGAGTGTCACCGTGCACCGCCTGCTTCTAGGATATATGTAATGGCAGAAACACTTGGACACGGTCACTATATGATCCTGAGGTCCAGATATGAAATAAGAGCTTGCTTAAACTTTTCACATTGGTGACCACCACATGCACTGAGAAGAGAATGTGCTCCCTGTCACATACCAAGTGGGCTCCACCAGCAGAAACAGCGCCAGCCACTGGGAGCCACAGCTTCCTTTAATGCAACGAGGGCCACCGGTGGGTTCCAATGTGACCCACAGCTGTCACATTCAAACTGGGCGAGTTCTCCTTGCATGTATGCTTTCTCGCCAATTAAGCAAAAAAGTCTAGCTGATGTCCAATTAACGGGAGTCGACTGTATCACATAATTCACGTGCTATCTCATGACCTTGTATGGTTAGAATTGTTTCTCCCTGTCTTTCTTTTTCTTTCTCTGCCCTCTTAAGGGGGAACATGGTGTATAGAGCTATCTTGCTTATTTTTTAGACCAAATTCAATTAAAGGACACAGTCTTATTCATCTTTCTGAGAAGACTTCAAAAATTCAATTATCTTTTTGATGAAGTAAATAACTATGGAGATAATTACAAGTCCATTACTATTGTTTGTGTAGACATTATTGGGCAGAAAGCAAAAAAAAAAAATGCATGAGTAGACAGCAGAATGTTTAACAAGCGAAGTGCTGCAAGCAGTTTTCAAATCCAACAATTGGCAATTTAGCTGCTCATCAAAGTTCATTGTTTACAGTATGGCTACTAGGGAACAAAAAAGAATTAAATTCTTATATGTATTTATGCACGCTTTATGCATTTAGCTTCATATAGCAAAAAAGTTACTATATCTACAAAGATTCCACAGCTACCTTGGTTCTCCAAAAGAAAAGTAGAAAGTTTTCTATCAAGAAAAAGGGGTCAGGCAAGGCGACACAATCTCTCCAATGCTATTCACTGCATGCTTAGAAGAATTATTCAAGCTCTTAGACTGGGACGGCTTAGGAGTGAGGATCAACGGCGAATATCTGTCACAGATCTCGGGGGCGCGGATGTTTAGGAGAGGGACTAAGACACGTATGACGGCACGGCATACGTGATTTAATGAAACAAACCGAAAGCAAGAATCCCCACTAAAAAGAAACTGAGAATAACAAACAAAGTATGTGGAACACGTACACTACGCTCGAGCGCGTTGACAAACGTATTAGCTAGTTACGCTGTCCTTATATCCAGCCTTAGTCCCGACACTCCTAACAGTCTGAAAACTCAAGCCTCTCTGGCTGCTTCGCTGCTTGAGTCGAATGTTCTCATGTTTTTGATGTCGACTCATGTGGATCCTCATTCAAGTCGCCTCACGTCTCTTCCGGGGTCGCTACTCCCGACGTGGCAATGAGGCCCAGCGGGTTAGGCCTATCGACAGGTTTGGCCGCTGCTTCCATCCGGCGCCTTGCTCAAGTGCCGACGAGGCACCCCGGGGACTGTCTTGCATGGCATTGTTGACCGGTCTCCTGTCTAGGAAGGGGGATTGCTGCTGCGGTGCCTGGGACTACTGTGGGAGGCTGCAGCAAGTCGAGAAGCCTCGCTTGAACGTCGCCAAGGTCGACGGCCATGCCTCGGCATGCCAGCGTCACGCCCTCTGGAACCGAACACTTGCTGCTCCCGTCGCCAGTATGGTGCTGGCGAGCTAACTTTCCTTGACTGAAGCCACGCGGATAATGACAGCTCATCACTGTTTTTCTCTCGATCACGGCTCGGGTCACGCGCCTCGAGTGCTCGTGGTGTTTGGAACACTGCGTGCTTTTCGTCGTCGTTCTTCTTCCGTGTGTTGCCCCTTTACTCATGACAATATCTCAGCAACCTTCGGTTTGCAGATGACATTGTCCTATTCAGCAACACTGGGGACCAATTACAACAAATGATTGAGGACCTTGACCGAGAAAGTGTAACAGTGGGGTTGAAGATTAATATGCAGAAGACAAAGATAATGTTCAATAGCCTGGCAATGGAACAAGAAATCATGATCGCCAGTCAACCTCTGGAGTGAGTACGGTTACCTAGGTCCATTACCCACAGGGGACCCTGATCATGATAAGGAAATTTACAGAAGATTAAAATTGGGTTGGAGTGCATACGGCAGGCATCGCCAAATCCTGGCTGGGAGCTTACCAATGTCATTGAAAAGAAAAGTGTACAATCATTGTATTCTACCAGTGCTAACATATGGGGCAGAAATTTGGAGGTTAACAAAGAAGCATGAGAACAAGTTAAGGGCCGCGCAAAGAGCGATGGAACGATAAATGTTAGGCGTAACATTAAGAGACAGGAAGAGGGCAGTGTGGATCAGAGAAGAAACGGGGATAGCTGATATTCTAGCTGATATTAAGAGAAAGAAATGGAGCTGGGCAGCCCATGTAATGCATAGGGTAGATAACCAGTAAACCATTAGAGTTACAGAATGGGTGCCAAGAGAAGGAAAGCGCAGTCGAGGACGGCAGAAAACTAGGTGGGGTGATGAAATTAGGTAATTTGCAGGTGGAAATTGGAATCAGCTAGCACAAGCCAGGCGTAATTGGAGATCGCATGGAGAGGCCTTCGTCCTGCAGTGGACATAAAAATAGGCTGATGATGATGATGATGAGCAAAAAAAGTTGCAGCTCTCGCTTTCCTAGATCATGGGTTCTCAAAGTGGGTTCCGCGGAACCTACGGGTTCCGCAGGCCCCTGCTCGGGGTTCCGCGAGCCACTGATAAATTTTCCCTGGTCCCGCTCTCGACAAGTGTCTTAAAACGGCGAACATGAGGTGCGCTTGATCCAAAGAACCTCCATTAGTCATGCCCGAGTTACGGTGCCCGAGTGTCAAAAAGCACATCACAGTGCGTAACAGCAACGCGCGAACTGCGCAATAAATACGCAAGCAGCTTGTAGCCACCCAACCTCTGAGAACGGGCAGCGCGCCTAAGCTTTCGCACTTGAATCTCGGAGGCCGTAACTGACCACCATGCGCCTTTCTCCTATTTGTAGATAGGGTAGGTGCCGATAGCGTGCGCACTGACCTATACGTTGGAGGACAAAAAAAAAAAAAAAAAAAAACGCGGAGCACCGCAAATGCGCGCCGCAGAAGAGCAAGAACGGCGTAGCGTCCAACCGAAACGAAGCGGCGCAGTCCGCATCGCCGTGGTCCTCAGCTTGCACCGTGGTCCGCAGCGGTAATCGTACGCGGCACATGACTGACAGCAACGCCGAAGCGCTTCGTGCCTAATTGTGCCTTTAAAGCCTCTATTCTTGCGTTTATCGCCACGCGTAACACCGCGTTCGCGGCTAGTCGCGTGCCTCCGTAAGTGCGTAGTCGCTATCTCTGATCGCGTCGATAACCACCGCAGTTTCGTCCGCAGCGGTTGCAGCAAATAGTTTCATTTTCACTCGATGCGCGCGTCGGCTGCGTGCCTTCACAACTGCATAGTCGCCTCCCATGGCAGCGTCGATAGCGACCGCAGTTTCATCCGCACTTCTTGCAGCGAAAGGTAGCTTCGTTTTGACTTGGTGCGTCTGTCAGCCGCCTGCCTTCTGAACCGCAAGGTCGCCGTCCATGATCGTGTAGATAGCGGCCGCGGTTTCGTCGACAGCGGTTGCGGCAAGCAGTAGTTTCGCTTTTACTCAGTGCAAAGCTGTCGAAGATAAAAAGCACCGGCTACATCGCGATGGACGGACAATTTGTTGGCGAGCAGCTGAGTGGCGAAAAATAATCGGGATGTGCGCCCGTTGGTGCAAAGCGCATCTCAGATGAAAACGCGCGCCGCGAAGGATGTCGCGAGGCCTTCTGCTAGCGCTAATCAGTCATGAGATGAAGAGAATTTCAGCTTCCGCACTGGTCTTGTGCTAAATAGAAACAAGATTTGACGATTCATTGAGTAAGTAAAAGCGTGTTGACGTAGTGCAGCATTTGTTTGTTTTCTTGATACCCTCGATAATACGGTTAAATCGGGGGGGGGGGGGGGGGGGGTTCCTCGGCACTTTATGGAGCTTAGCAGGGTTCCCTGGGATGAACGTACCTGAGAACCCCTGTCCTAGATCTTGCAATATTGTTGCCACAAACGAGCAGGCTGAGCGAGAAGTTCGCTTTTTGTGAAAATTGAGAAATACACGGACATCTAGATTTACTCAGGAATATAATGGAGTACTTGCCAGTTGTGTGCTACCAAGAGTATGCTACCAGTTTTAAAGGCTAGTATGCTCCTGGCATATGTGCCAGTATGTATGCCACAATATGATAAGTTTATTATCACACACAAAAAAAAAAGCGATCATGTGTCGTTTGTTGATTACCGGTGCTCCACATTTCGCAGCGAGATTGTTCATGAGGGACGGGTGGCATGTTTGGCCACCACTCACGTGGGGTGAACTGCACACCGACGCGGCATAACTGCAGTTTGTGCACATGATGACTATCTTTATGGTGAGACTGCAATCACGTTCACCTTTGCCCCCTGCCGCACCGCCACCACGCAGCTTCTGCTTTACACAAGACACCAGAGCATTTATAGAATCGAGGCTTACGATAACGAAGCATGTCCCCACTCCATGGAAGCCAGCGTGAGCAAGAAAATCCTATTTTCACTTGGTAGCCGGCATTGAAACAAAGTCTTGCAGTATTTCTTGAGCCTCCTTCACCTTCTTCAAATTGTCAGGCTGCAGTAGTTGTGCAGTAGTTGTGCTGTGTCTCATGTTTGCTCCCAATTATGTGCCAACTAGTTCATCTAGTTGCAGTATTCGTACACCATTTTCTTGAGCCTCCTTCACCTTCTTCAAATTGTCAGGCTGCAGTAGTTGTGCAGTAGTTGTGCTGTGTCTCATGTTTGCTCCCAATTATGTGCCAACTAGTTCATCTAGTTGCATTATTCGTACACCATTTTAAGTACATTATACTTCAGCTGAACCTCTGGCCTAATTTTGCTGGAATTTTTCACTGCGCTGAGATCTTGTGACAATTTAGTACTATGTTGCTGTGGTGATGATGTTGTGGTCCCAGGCGTCAAACACACAGAGATGGCACAATGAACACAGAGAGGCTTTAATGACACAGGGACGGGACTAAGACAACTTACACGATAACACACACACAATTCACTTCCTAGTTGTCTGTCGGTTACATACAGCATCACTCTCGGATGAAGTCTAATAGCGTGTCGGTGTATCGCACACTTACGGCACGAGGAGTCGCAGTGATGAATCTAGCAGCGGGTGGCGCAGAGGATGGAGGCCAGGGCAGAAGCAAGCATGTGGCGTGTTTCGCGTCCAAGCCTTTCGGTGTTTAATTTTTCCTACCCATTTCAGCATGCTTTCCGAAAGCACTTATCGTGTGATTCCCAACTCGCCAAATTCACCCACGACATTCTGCTTATCATGGACAGGTACCTGCAGATCGACGCCGTTTTCTTAGATTATTCAAAAGCTTTTGATAAGGTGCCTCACGAACTCTTACTGCAAAAACTATCTGGACTTGGAATTTGCAATAACTTGCTCAGATGGATTGACCAATTCCGATCCGGGCGCACACAATACACTTCCACAAACAATCACCGCTCACCTCTTACCGATGTGACTTCGGACGTCCCTCAGGGCGCCTGTCTGTCCCCTTTATTATTTCTAATCTATTTGAATGACTTGCCTACTAGCATACATTGTAAACTAAGACTTTTCACAGACGACTGCGTAGTTTACAACACTGTTAACTTCTGTGACGATGTTCTTTGCCTGCAGCGTGACCTCGATGCCATCTCGTCATGGTGCGAAAAATGGCACATGCCTCTCAACTTATTGAAATGCAAATCGATGTCTTTTACCCAAAAGCGCAGTCCCTTTCAGTCCACTTATCGCATTAGCTCTGTCAGCATCAGCACCACTTCATCTTATAAGTAAGTACCTGGGTCTTATTTTGACGTCATCACTCTCTTGGATAACATATATTGAAACAATACGTTACAAAGCTGCGCACTCACTCGGGTATCTACAAAGAAATTTTAAAAAGGTACCCCCAGAAGTGAGGAAGTTGGCGTACGTGACATTTGTCTGTCCACAACTCAAATTTGCTTCCGCTGTCTGGCATTCATCTCAAGATTACCTAGCCGCATCATTGGAATCCGTTCAAAATCGAGCCACCCGCCTTCACTTCACATTATTCACGGTACACTAGTATCACTTCCTTGAAGCAAACAATAGGTCTGTGAACACTGAAGTCACGCCACATCATATCTCGTCTTTGTTTGCTGCACTCCTTCTTTTGCAATCCACTGCACCACCTTCTTAAACCACCATTGCGAACTTCCTCTCGCATAAGTCACAGTTCTGCCATAGCTCGTTTACCTGGCCGCTCATCTGCCATGACCACTTCCTCCTTTCCTGATGCAATCGTTTATTGGAATGCGCTCCCTGACCACTTCGTTACCTGTACTGACCGCAAAAAATTTCGTGAATACCTAACAAATCACTTTGAATAACTTTCTGTTCCCAGTGTACATCGTTCATGAACCCATCATAAACCACTCGGAATAGTCTACGCTTGTCAACCATTCCACCTAGTGTATTTTTTTTTGTTCGCGAACGTATTGCTATGTTGCTTCTTTAAATTCGTAATTTTTGTTTGATTGTTTAAAGTCGTACAAAATCAGCAATGCTTCTTTTTTTGTTGTTGTTTTGTACGTGACCACTTTTACACATGTTTGTATTGCCCCCCCTTGTGTAATGCCTTCAGGCCTTCAAGGTGATAATAAGTGAAATAAATGGATGCATTTCTTCATTCAGCGGCGGACAGCTTGTGTTCACTAGAAATGTTTGGTGGGACTGTACGTGGTATCTTCTTGCACATAAACACTTATGCATGTTACGCACCAGTGTATCTTCTGAAACGCAATTCACGTGCCTTTTATTTACTGTAAACATCGATGTTGGTATAATAAAGCCGTTTATTTGCGGCAAGTTGGTGTGATTGGCGTTGTGATTTCGCTAGGCTTATGCAGCAGTGCCAACCTTCAAAGGTTCGCGCTGCTGCATAGGCCAAGCTAATTCTGAGTGCCAAATAAGAAGAAAAATATATATTATGTGAACGAGTTAAAACTGGGATATAGCTGGCCAAAGCAAGCAGGCAGTGCTGCAGCAATAGCAGAAGCAGACGACATTGGCGTCGGTTGTCTGCTATGCGGTACCCCCCCCACAAGCGTCATTGCGCTTTCGATACACGTTTAACTTTCTAACCAACTACAAATTATTCAGACGTCGCCTGCCATTTTTAAATTTTGATTATAAGTGAATAATATTCAAAATATCACCTAGTATTAGTAACTAAACATTTTTCTAGTATCAGTGCAACTACCGTTAGAATTCAGGCGGCGCTGGCGTCGCCTGCGAAAACCGGCCCCATTGGCTCTATCGGAATGTCACAGGCTTGGCAGAAGCCTGGCACACGACGAGCCACTCGCGTGACAGCTGGGTCGGGACGTCTGCCCACCACAGTGTAGACTGTTCTGAAGACTCGGCTGCACCGAAACACGCCGGCGTCAGATGCTCGCACAGCAGTGGAGCAGGCCGGTTCGGGCACAGGGATAGCCTGACCTGTTCTCCCAGCTCACCCAGGAAGACCGGCCTAGGGTAGATGGACTGCGCGGCTCGTGAGGCACGAAGGCTCAGACCAGGCACACAGTTCGGCCCGCTCTCCCAGCTCACCCAGGAAGACCGGCCTTGGGTAGATGGACTGCTCGGCTCGTTTGGGAAGAAAGCCCAGACCAGGCAGCTCAGGCTGGTGACATGGGGTGCGATTTGTACGCGTTCCAAAATGGAACGGAGGCGGTCCGTTTCATCGAGCCGCACACGATTGGTCAATTTGATCGTCACGGTTCAAATTGAGCAATCGTGTGCGGCTCACGGTTCAAATTGACCAATCGTGTGTGGATCGATGGAACGGACCGCCTCCGTTCCATTTTGGAACGCGTACAAGATTGCGCCCATGGCTGCCCCTTCCGCCCAGGCACCAGCTCTTCCTCGTCCGTCGCGCACCACCACAGTCATGCACATTCAGCCGTGCAATTCAAACATAGACTAAACTCCTACCACAGTTGCAGTGCATTACTTGAATAAGTTAGAAGCACGATGCCATCACCAACCATTGTTAGACAGAGTGTGCTGTTTTGCAGTGAGTGATGGCGATTTGTGTGGCGCTAGTGCAGAAGGTGTGTGTCCTTTGGTCCCATGTATTGCGCTTCACCATAGCAGTGACGCGACCGCTGCGCCAAACTGCGCCGAGAGATGAACCGTGCCACATCCTGTTACACTTCAGCAAAATGTGAGAAATCTGCGCCCACTCTGCGCCCACTCTGCGCCCACTCTGCGCCGAAAGGGTGACCCGGGCTTTTAAGAACACAACTAATTCCTCCAGTACGGTTTTATCGCACCATCGGAAGTGGCATGGCGAAGACCAGTGGCTGCATTAGCTCCGCGGTGGACCTAGTCAAGTCTCTCCCGTGGATCGTAGTGCTGCTTCTTCCGTGAGCTATTGTCTGTGTTCAGTACCTTCCACCTGGACGCGTGTGGTTTGCTTAGGCAACGGGACAGCCTTGCTTTTCAAGCGGCAGCAAGCGATCGCTCTGGCGCCAAGCCATATCCCGCACTCCTCTCCTGTATGACCAATGTAAAACGGTGACCAAAGTTTCAGATGCTGTGTGGTGTCTCGCACTTGAGTTTTCGAACATAACATACACATTGGCGCAGGCGTGGCTGCCATGAACAATTTTTTTGCTATTCAATTTGTTGCCTATCCCCCACTTTTGTTGGCATGTCAATTTCATGTTCGTACGGCTGCTGCAAATTTTTTGGTTGGCTCGCCACCGAACAGCGTTAGATACTGACGAAGTGCCACTAGTTAGGCCTTGCTGTTTGTACGGCCGTGGCAGCAGGTCATCGCGGCGAGATGGCCTCCGAAGCGGTTTACTGGTCCCAGATGGTTGGGACCAGTAAACCTTATTGGGCGTGAGGTCAATCATGTCTGTGTCTAGACTCCCACTTATGAATGTGAAATTATTCTGCTATCAAATTTGATGATGAATATCTCAGAATGAAAGCGTTCTTGAAGAATTAAACAAAATGAAGCTGTCTTCAAATTGATCACTGAAATTTTAGTTTAAACATATATGCCTAAACGTGGGATAAAACAAAAACAACTTTTTGCTCGCTCTACTTGTCTGCAAAAGCTGTGTTTGCCAAAGCAGATTAACTACATATGCAAGCAACTTATCTGCAAAGATAGCATTTATTTTATCAAGATTACCAATGCTTTAACTTTAGAGGACTTGTATAATCTGGAGAGGACGTTGTTTTGAGAGCAAAGCAAAAATAAAGAAATAAATCAAACTTGCCAATTTAGGGAGGTAACAAAGGAGAGTGCGCCTATTACATTAGGCTCTTCTGTTATTATCAACATATATACCTTTTCTTTCTTTTTTTTTTTTCATAGAGTGCTCCGTCTTAAAGGGTACTTTTATAGCAGCGAGATCATGCTGAAGGTTCTCAAAACTCCTCTGAAGTCTGTACGTAGCAGGTTCAAGTGTTTCCGTGCTTTTCTAAGCCACTGAAGTGCTTTATAGCACAATTTAGGACTCTACCGCTTCGTCGCAGTTCATAGTAATGACTGTGATGACGGGGGGAGGGTCTTTAGTGTTTGAACTTTGGATTGAGTTTATGAAGCAGCAACCACTCACTGCTTTCACATGGCTTGCCCAGTGTAAAATTTCCATATAATATAGCTTGCAACCACTTTCATAAACCTGTTCTGAAAGTCTGTTTTGCTGTTCTAATATGGCAAGGGCCATAGTACAAGAAATGTCTCTGATTTATTTTGCATGAACCAGTAATTAAGCAATGCCCTCAAAATACTAAACAGCATCTACCGCAAAATGCAAGCCCCGTGTGAAATTTGATTGCGAGTGCGAGAGTAGTTTAGCGGGAGGCGTGCAACCACTGGTTGTTTGGATGCCAGGTGGAGAAGGACCTGTCGAACGTGAGTCCTGGCCAGACTCCGATCCCCGAGCTGGCACACTTTGTGCTGGGCCTGGAGAGCTGCTCGCACCAGGACCCCGACTTCATTGCCTACTGTGTTCTCAACATGATCATGGGCGGTGGGGGTTCCTTCTCGGCCGGTGGACCTGGCAAGGGCATGTACACCCGCCTCTACACCAACGTCCTCAACCGGTAAGTTGGTTACTCGAGAGTCATGTCAGTACAGGGGTGATTAAGTAGCCGTGGTGCATTGTAAGAAGCTTAGAAGGACAAACCCCAAGACTACGCATTTCAAAAGTCGAGTGCTCATAGCAAATGAAATAACACAAGTATGCAACACGCTGCAAAATAAAGTCTAAAGGGAAGTGCTGTTAGACAGTAGCACTGATGCCTCTCCTGTGTTTCTAGGATGTAGTGAGCATCTTGTTGGCATGCATTTCACAATGGCCGGCAAGTAAGTGAAGCCAAGTCTAGTCTTGGGTGCCAACTGGCCCAACATTGCTTGCTGCTGAGAGTGGTTACACTGTGGTGCAAGCTAGGAACACTCTGACAGGGGCCACTGCCCAGAGCAGAAGGGAAGAACTTTATGCACGTTCAGCCTGCTCTGCCGAAACTCTCAAGAGTGTTTGCATATGCATGCTGACAGATCAGTGTTTCCAGACTGCCTTTCTAGAAATCCATCAGCTACAACTGTGCAGAGTTAGTTTAAGGTTGCGAGCTTTCCCTCTCGTGGTAAGCTAGAATTATGATAGCCAACACGTGTGGCTTGCATGCCTAGGTATGAGCATTGCAGACCCATGCAATAAGTGTTCAACCATCAGTCAAGATAGCAAAGCGACAAACAGGTCTGACTCCCAGGCGAACCCATCTCACTAGGGGCGTGCGAATACTTAAATATTACTGAATCGAATCAAATAGGGAATGAGCGAATGGCAACCATGCAGTTCTCACGGTATGTGGCCGACACGCGCACTGAATCAAAACGAAACCACGATCGCTATCGATGCGATCATTGACGGTGACCATGCAGTTCTGTAAGGCACGTGGCTAATCTGGGCACAGAGTCAAAACGAAACCGTGGTCGGTATTCACGCGATCATGGATGGTGACCACGCACTTCTGAAGGCACGCAGTCAACACAGTTTTATGCGCAATGGTAAACGCAAGAATAAAGGCTATAAAGGCACAACTAGGCACAAAGCGTTCCAGCGCTCCTGTCATTCACGTATGATTTCCACTGATGATTACAGCAATGTAGAGATTTCGTATGGACGCTAGCTTAATTTTTGCCAGTTAGCATCGCACATATGCCGTGCTCTGTGCTCGCCCAACTCCTAACCTAACCTAACCAAGGTAACTGATGTACGGCCAAACAAGTCCAAATGAACGAGAGTTTGATTTCATTAAATAAAGCATAAGCCTGCCGGCACCAGAGGACGAGTCTGAATCATTCGATTTTCCAAATTAACGAGGGTCGATTTAACTCTTTCCCTACCATGGGGAAAATAGGTGTTTTTTGTATGTTATGGCAGATGTTTTTTTCTGAAGTAACTACTGAACTCAATATTTAATGTAATACATAAACAGAAAGCAAAATGAATGCACTTTTCGTGCATAAAAATTTTATTAACGAGATGTATATGATAAAAAATATATAAATTGTTAAAATCAAGATTGTGAAATAAGAATGAACGAACTTTGTAAAGACACGCTTGTATCTACTCAGAAAAGAATGTTATGAAAATTATGAGGTATACAAAATGTATTGCTGTCTATTAGGCACTCTCTCTGAAAAAATGAAAATTTTTTATTGACCAGGTATTCTGCTACAAAAATTTAACTGCAAGCACTACAGTTGGGCGTGCCGGGCTGCGGCCGCCGATGTTCCGGGTTTGCACTTTTGACCCTTACGCAGTCGTTCAGTCGTCTTCTCTCTCGCGGCACCGAGCTGTGGATGCACCAAAATTGCTCATGCTCCTGAACTGCCTTGCGTCACCTGCAGCTTATGCATTGGTGCAGGAATGTGTACTGGCATGCATATGTGAAGTAATAGATACATCCAGGATGTATCTGATGCTTCATCAAAGCTCAGGTCCAAAAATGCCAACTTGGGCATATTTTACGTAGTTTCTTATGGCTAGAGGAAGTTGCTGGAAGTTGCTTATGGCTAGAGGAAGCTGCTGGATAGAACTGTGTAGTGACATAATGTAGTGCAAGGACACAGACATCATGGGTGCTACCAAGCAGCGCCAACTCGCCCGATAGGGCATTCCAACTTGTGTTCTGGCAAGCCAGCTGCTGGGTGGCTCAAATCATAGGTGGGGTGTTGAAACTCTGCAGCACCCTATGCGCGGCGTGGCATATAGCGAAGCAAAGTGGTTTTCATGTGGTCAACTGTTGTTGAACTGTGTGCACGTTTCCACTGTGAGTTGTGCGCGCGCTATTGAGTTGCCTGCCATTTCTTTGCTTTTAAATCAATGCAAATTTGCTACTGTAAGTGCCAATGTCATGGTAGTCACTGTTAACCCTTTCTATGTCACCTGTACGGTCTCCACCTTCTCCAGGCTGATGTGCCCAGCAACATCAAATTGGCAAGCTCTGAGGTAGTTTGGCTCTCTGGGGCATATTTCAGAAAAGCATGTTTTCTCATCTTTCTGGGTTTGCTCACTTAACATGCTGTGGAATGCGCCACTACCGCAGTGTTTCCCTGTTCACATTGAACCAAGTCGGGCTACAGTTAAACCTGGATATAACGAAATTGACAAATGCCCGAAAAAATTCGTTATAAAGAGGATTTCGTTATATGCAGGTTCGGCACGAAAATTCGAAAAAAAAAACGCTTGCCGTATTTACTCGATTCTAACGCGCCTTCAATTGTAACGCGCACCCGTTTTCCATTTTCGTCGAAGCACTCATCCTTGAAATGTCACACCAGGTACCTGATGCGTGGACGCGTGTCGTTTTGCACAAGCGCGAGGCATCGGAAACGAAGAGCGAGCGTCACGATGGCGTCGTATAGTGTTACAGTAGAACCCCGCTTTTACGTTCCCGGGGGCTGCGTTTTCCCGGCTGTTAGGTCGTTTTCGGCCGGTCCCGGCACAGCTCCCATAGAACCCAATGCATTGGTAACCCCGCTTTGCGTCGCAACTGTGGGACTGTTCCCGCATCATACGCGAACTGTCACCCCGCGCCGGTCCGAGCGGCCATTTTGACTTTTCATGTCGCTTGGCTTGGTGGCTTGACGATGGCATTGGCCGCCCAAAGTGCCGGGGGCGACAACTATGACGTATTTTCGGTTTCCGCCAGCAAAAGTATGGCCCTTGAGATCCGTATTTGCTATATAAAGATGGTGTCCATGACGCGTTGTGGCCCTAAAATTAGTTTTCGCTCATAGATATTCGGTATAAAGTCCAACGGCGATAACGCAGTCGCCGCGCGCCGTATGCTGTGTGTGCGAGTGAAAACGTGCGAGGGGAGCCGACGACCGCGTACGGCCACGCTAGCGGCAAAAAAAGCGCGCGTCAGCGCCTTGCCGCGAGGCCACCGTGGCAAGCGCGTCTCGCCGCGCAGCAGCGCGATAAGATCTCCCGCGCTCTCCGAACGAGCGAGCAACACCGTGAGCGCTCGTTGTTTCATGCGAGAGACGACGATCGTCGATTGAAAACCTGGCGCGGACCGGCGGCGGTCCGGTTGTGATTAAAGCCCCTATATATAAAAAGGTTTGCAGATGACATTGTTCTATTCAGTAACAATGGAGACGAATTACAACAAATGATTGAGGACCTTGTCGGGATATGGGGGGATGCCAGCGGCCCTCTGCCTCGACACACCGAGCCCCGCGGTTGTGGATGCAACCGCGGTCCGGTACAAGCTCGAGGAAACAAAAGACGACAACCACGTGTACACTCGGAAAGCATTTATTACGACTGCAACTAACACTTCGAGCAGGCCAGCTAGCTATAGTTGACATCGCTGAGGGTTCCCTCGAAGAGAATAATACACTAGGTAAAGAAGGGCTTCCGACTTACCAACTGGGGAATACGGGGGGGGGGGGGGGGGGGGGAGGCGGCGTTTGCCGCGGCAAGAACGCGGTTGACTAACCACGTGCGGGAAAACGGGAGCAGCGGCGGAGACTTCCGCCGTCGCCGCTTGCTGGAGACCAAAGAGACCCGGGCGATATCAGCGGGATGTCACGTGACCCACCCGGTGGCGCTGATAGCGCTTGCGATTCCCGCGCACCGCCCCGCGGAAGGAAAGTTTCCCCTCTGCGGCGGTTATGGGACCCGAGGATTCCCACAACCTTAATCGCAAAAGTGTAAGAATTGGGTTGAAGATGAATATGCAGAAGACAAAGATAATGTTCAATAGCCTGGCAAGGGAACAAGAATTCAGGATCGCCAGTCAGCCTCTAGAGTCTGTAAAGGAGTACATTTATCTAGGTCAATTACTCACAGGGGACCCTGATCACGAGAAAGAAATCTACAGAAGAATAAAATTGGGTTGGAGTGCATATGGCAGGCATTACCAAATCCTGACTGGGAGCTTACCACTGTCGTTGAAAAGAAAAGTGTACAATCATTGCATTCTACCGGTGCTAACATATGGGGCAGAAACTTAGAGGTTAACAAAGAACCTCGAGAATAAGTTAAGGACCGCACAAAGAGCGATGGAACGAAAAATCTTAGGACTAACGTTAAGAGACAGGAAGAGTGCGGTGTGGATCAGAGAACAAACGGAGATAGCCGATATTCTAGTTGACATTAAGCGGAAGAAATGGAGCTGGGCAGCCCATGTAATGCATAGGGTAGATAACCAGTGAACCATTAGAGTTACAGAATGGGTGCCAAGAGAAGGAAAGCGCAGTCGAGGACGGCAGAAAACTAGGTGGGGTGATGAAATTAGGTAATTTGCAGGTGGAAATTGTAATACGCTAGCGCAAGACAGGGGTAATTGGGGATCGCAGGGAGAGGCCTTCATCCTGCAGTGGACATAAAATATAGGCTGATGATGATGATGATGATATAAAAAGTAGCGTCACGCTTTGAAGAATGCCGCCGCCTCCTCGCACACCCTGTCCGAGGCCGCCGCCGCGTCGGTATTGGCCTAATGGCATCACGTGGACCGTCGAGCCCCTGGGCGCTGGCTGCGTTTGTTTACGATCACGCTCCATCGTCATTTTCGCCCGAGAAGCGTCTACCGACTGGCGAGGAGCACAACGATAGCGGCGATCGTCGGCGATTGTCGAATCTGATCATCGGTGAAAGATAAACAAGTGCACGTGTTTCAAGCGGTGTAGGTGGCGCCATGGTCAAAAAAGGAGCGCGAAAGAGAGGACAACCGAGGAGGAGGGAAGGCGGAGGAGGAGAGTGTCGCTACTTTTTATATAGAGGGACTTTAGATGTGATGGCTCAGTGACGTCACCCTCGTCGCTCTTGATTGGTTCTTCATCTCGTGGCACGCGGCATTTGCCGCAGAACCCCCGATTCCTGCCGCTTTTGCCGCGCGCGGCATGACGCATTGCCGCGCGTTTTTGCTGCTAGCGTGGCTGTACCCTAAATCTCGCGCGCGGAAGAAAATGCACAGAGGAAGCGCACCTTCTTTCTTTGCGCTCGAGGCACCGGCGAGGGAGCGAGGGGGGAGGGATAGCGGGGCGGTGTTGTACTGTACTCTGGCATCAACTACTGCGTACTGCGCGGCGGCACGCGGTCGGGCGGGCCGTATCTTGAAAGCGATCTGCGTTGGGGCAGAGTCTAGCAGTGTAGATGCGTCGTCGGCTCGTAGCTTTGTACGGGCCGCGTGTTCTCGGCGCTCAGTTTTCGTTGAAGCGATAGACAACAGCACGAAGGTCAGTTCCCAGCGTGCTTCCAGCGGTGCTTCCACACGCCGCCAGCGTTTGAGAGCGCGTGTCCGCGCTCATCTAGTGTGATGGTGTTACAGCGTGTACCAGTGCGTCGGCAACATCAACTGGAAAAGGAGAGAGTGCCGGTTTGGCGGGCTATACCAGCTGCAGCAAGCGGCAGGATCAGGTTTGAATGAAGGGAGGGGGAAAGGTCACGCCCGCGGTAGCAAGATCGCGGGGTCGAGGGATGCAGGCCCGCCTCGCATTCTGTCGCGGCAGAGAAGGTGCTTCCGGTTGCTGCTCGCGCAAAAATGACGAAATTTGGGGCGAAATCTCTAGGTTGTCGGAGGGGAAAATTCGTTATATCGAGGGGGTCTCCCGCTGCCACTTCGTTACGTAGAGGTCTCAAATACATGTGCTTCTATGGAGTAACGGCGGGAAATAGAAAAACTTAGTTATATCCAGGAATTCATTATATGGAAGTTCGTTATAAGCAGGTTTAACTGTAGTTGGTGTTACCATCCCTGTTCACATGTTCATTTTTCTGCCATCTTTTGTGCTTTTATGTAAGGTTTATTTTTTGACCCTGACACTGTGGCACTATCGTGTGTGCCGAGAACGAAACTAGGTAGCAGATTAAAAACGAAGACACCCGTGTGTGAATCATGCTAAGAGTGCGTTTGCCGTCATTCTGCGTAACAGAAAATAAACCGTTGTGTAATATCCGAGACACTGGGGTTGCATCACATCCAGAAAAAACACCCATCGGTATGTTTTTACTCAAGTTACATTTTTAACATGAAACTGAAATGAAAAGCTGTAAACAACTGCCTCACATTTGTGGGCCTTCAGGGTATCACTGGGAGAAAATGTGATGTATGGCTTTATTTACTTGTTCGTGTTTTCGTATCGTATGTCCGTTCATGAGCTTCAATTGTTTTGGCCTGTGTCGTGGCATGCTTTAGCCAACATGCAATACATAATATTAGTCCTGTGACTAGGCTAACATCTCCAGCTATACAATTAAAGATTTCAGATTGGTTTACCAAACACTACACCACCCAATTCGGTGACGGAGGAGGAGAGTGTCGCTACTTTTTATATAGAGGGACTTTAGATGTGATGGCTCAGTGACGTCACCCTCGTCGCTCTTGATTGGTTCTTCATCTCGTGGCACGCGGCATTTGCCGCAGAACCCCCGATTCACCTGCGGTGTGCAACTTACTAATTTTAGGGCACTCCTTCGACCGCAGGAGTGCCCTAAAATTAGTAAGTTGCACACCGCAGGCCCTTGGGAACATAAATACGCTTTTGTTTTATGCCCAAGCTAAGCCTAAAACAATCGCATTTTGTTGAAGGTATGATCGCAAATTTAGTATCAGACAGGCACCCGTGGCACAAAGCATTTCATATTGTTTTCTACTTAGAATAGCGTAGTGCCCGCAAGCATCATCACATATACCACTGCTGCTCCACTCAAATGGCACTTAGTTATATCACCCTTATTTCTGCTAGTAGAGCTGCAATGGATAACTTGGGCGACACAATACTTATTGACCTAGAAATAGGCTGATCGTAGTTTTACTCATTTCAGTCGCACTTAAAAAAAAAAAAAAAAAGGTGCAGCAACTGCTCCAAACGGCGACGACAGCATTAGTGCGCCATGCGGCCACTCAATGTTTTGATAGCTGAACATGTTTTTTTTCTTGACTTGACTTCATTTTTTGCCAACAGCTAAGTAATGAAGAGAATGCGTTTGTAAGCCTTGTAAGAAGAAATGGGGTGAACAGAGGCATATTTAATCATTAGTTGGCCCTGCCAAATGCATTGCAAGATGGGAGAGTCGCACTCTTGTGGGTGCCACCAACACCGTTTTTCCAAAGGCAGCGAAATATGTGTGCACATACCTTTTTCCAGTGTGCAGACACAAGGAACAAACTACAAAGAGTGTTTATTAAGTGCAGCAACATCTTTTTAAAGTTTGTGTGCCACATTACGTCATTGCGTGAGCACCAGCTAGCCCAACAGAGTCCTGTCCCGGAAGCACTGGGGCTCTGACCGCAAATGCCTTGTGCAGTGGCATGATTTATGGCCCTGCCAGACAGTCATGCTTGCGTGTCCAGTGCATAATCAAGAGCTACGCCTAGCAACCGATGCCTACGGGACATCGCCCAGTTTGTACTCGGCCTTGGAACATAGAAGAATGCAACTCATGCTTGCCTACGTGCTCAGAGTTAGATCGTCGCCAGAGCACTAACATTATCACCTGCTGCGGTACACGGCTACACTACACAAACAGACCACATGCAATTAACATGCAATTAGAATACTTCGGTATGAGGAAAAATGTTGCGAATACAATGTCCCTAATGAGGCACTTTCTGCTGCTAACGGGCCAACTGGATTACCCTCTTGGAGCAATTTTACACAGTTTCTTGATTTTTCGTTAACACACTTCAAGAAGTGGGATACCCCATGTGAACACATATGACAACAGTTTTGCACAGTACAAGAAACATACAACACTCACACCGAATTTTACACTGATGGGTCAAAGACGCAAAATTATGTGGGAAGCAGTGTCGTTAAAGGTACGTGGGAACATACTGTTATGCTATCACAGTTGCATCAGTTTTCACAGCTGAATGTTATGCTCTGTGGATGGCAGTTGAAAAAATTATAACAGGCAAACACACAAAAGCAGTCGTTTGTACAGATTCTTTGAGTGCTCTGAAGGCATTTAATTTGCAATCAGACCACGAACCCTTCATGGGCGATATTTTAAACATGTCCCAAGTATGTCAAGGTCAATCCTTTCACTTCTGCTTGGTCTCAAGCCACGTTGGGATTCCAGGAAAGGAAAGGCGGATGAGTGTGCAGCTAAGGCAAAACACCAGACTATTTCGAAAATAAAGGTACCGGTTAGGGATAGGTTTCAAGCTATTCGCCAAGCGCTGACCTTCAAATGGCAATGCGAATATAATTTGAGAGAAAACAACAAACCGCAACTTATTAAATCTGTCTTTGTGAATGGAAAACCTGTTACCACCAAGAACGATTCATTGAAGTAAATTTGTGCCGACATTGAATAGGGCGGGCACACACCTCACGCACAATTATTTCTTGAAAAAGGAAGAACAACCAATATGCGATAACTGCCAGGAACCATTAACAGTGATGCACATTCTAATCACAACTCCACATATTGAAACAGAAAGAAAATGCTTCCGGTGAATTATACAAATTACACATGCTTTTACACCCTGCTTTGATTTTGGGAGATGAACCACTTGTGCCCCTTGCACAAGTCCTGAACTTTCTTGAAGAAACCGGTTTTATAAATATTGTTACGCCCGCGAAAGGCGTTTATTGAACAGCCAGCCAGGCAGAGTTAGTCGCGACGGCCTTGATCAGCTGAGCGCTTGTCGAGATTCAGCTAGCCAGCCGCACGTCGTCTTTCTCTTCACCCGTCTTGGATGCCCCACATTCTGTTAAGGCGTAAACCTCGAAAGCACGTAAAAGTGTCACATTTCCCTCCACGCAGACGAAGCCCACCGGGTAAGTCAAACAGGCTGTCGAGAGACGAAAGGCTTTAAACGGGCGACATGCGTAATTTCAGTCTTTGCTGACCGTCGGCCATTTGATGTGAGGCGTGCTATACGGTAAGTCAATTCGCTTATACAATCCGTGATAACATATGGCCCCACATAGTGGGCCAGTAGCTTTTCACATAACCCACGTTTTCTTGCTGGTTTCCACAGCCACACAAAGTCACCAGGGTCATATATCACGTGTCGGCGTCGGCGGTCGTAGCGTGCCTTCGAGCGGTCTTGTGAAACTAGCGTGCGCAAAGAAGCAAGTCGTCGGGCCTCTTCAGCAAGAGAGACGGTCTCGGATAGACAAAGATTATCGTGGCTTGAAAACGGGAAGGTAGTGTCCAATGTATAATGCGGCGGACGAGCATAAAGAAGAAAGAAGGGGCTGTAGCCCGTAGTTTCGTGCTGTGAGGTGTTGAATGCGTACGTAATGAAAGGTAGCACGCTGTCCCAGTTCTTATGATCGGACGCGACATACATGGACAGCATGTTAGTGAGGGTTCTGTTGGTGCGCTCCGTAAGGCCGTTTGTTTGTGGATGATACGGGGCGGAATGTCGAAAACTTGAAGCACATAGACGGAGCATCTCTTCGACCACGTCTGCAGTGAACTGGCGCCCACGATCGCTGATGATGACTCTGGGAGGTCCATGTCGCAGAATGACGAAACGCAGCAGAAAAATACATACTTCGGTGGCAGTAGCCGATGGTATAGCAGCTGTCTCACAGTAGCGTGTCAAGTGATCGGCACACACGACAATCCAGCGATTCCCATCAGATGACCGCGGGAATGGACCGAGTAGGTCGATGCCGACTTGCTCGAAAGGAGTGCTTGGGGGTGACACTGGATGTAGTCGACCAGGCGGAGCGCTCGTCGGACGCTTGTGACGTTGGCACTCATTGCAGCTGGACACGTACTGGTCGATCGTCTGACACATTTTAGGCCAGTAGAACCTTTCTTGCGTGCGGTAGAGCGTTCGCGCCGATCCCAAATGACCAGAAGTTGGGTCGTCATGCATAGCGCGCAAGATGGAAACACGGAGACTCTCCGGGACCACCAGGAGATATCGTGGGCCTGTAGAAGAATAGTTATTTTTGTACACTACTCCGTCACGAACGCAGAAACGAGTGGATGGTGCTGATTTCCTGGCAGTAGTGAGCAGTGGCTCTAAAGTTCTGTCCTTTTGCTGCTCGATCTTGAAGGTATTAATATCAGGAAATCCGGGCTCCAATGATGCGATATAGCGATCGAAGTTGTCAGCGTCGCAGTCCGTCGTCGGCAGCGGAAGGCGCGAGAGGCAGTCAGCGTTGGCGTGCCGTCGGCCGCTTTTATAAGAAACGGTAAAATCATACTCTTGTAAACGAAGTGTCCAACGCGCAAGCCGACTTGACGGATCACGGAGATTAACCAGCCAGCAAAGAGAATGATGGTCTGTCACCACAGTGAAGGGGCGTCCGTACAGGTATGACCGGAAGCGCTGTACTGCGAAAATCACTGCGAGACATTCTTGCTCTGTGACTGTGTAGTTGCGCTCAGACTTGCTTAAGGAGCGACTCGCATAGGCAACGACGTGTTCTTTGGCGTCGACTCCAATACCGCTAGCGTCCGTTGTGGGGTCTCACATGTGCTCTTGGGACAAAGGAACGACACATAGTAGTGCAAACAATCAAAAGGGCATTTATTGCACCTTTCATACACTAATACATACTAGCCGAATTACAACCAATAGAACATTCACACGGGCGCGCGACAAATCAAGGAAGTCCGACTCACCGCGACCCGATAGCGAGCGAATACGTTCGCCCCATGCTATGACACCATCGCCTAGTCGTTCACGTGTACGGTCACGCGAACGGTGGCGCGCTCGAACGATCCGTGTTCGTCCATACCGGTGTCCCGCTCTAAGCCTCGCGCGACGGTCGCGCGAAGCGGGCCGGCGCACGCGCGAAGCGTTCGTGCGTGTTGGTCGCCGATCCCCAGCCAAAGAGAGAGCGCCTCCGACCTTTTTCTCCCAAGTGACCCCGGCGTTTCGGTGGCGTTAGCATCGCGACACTAGCGCCATCTCTCGCAACGCGCCGCAACCACCGCCGGTAGCCACGCAGAGAAGCCGGACTACAGGAGACATGCGGGGAAAACAACATCAGGGGACGCGTGAGAGTCGCGCATTCCCACATCCCCCCAACCTTAAATCACTACACATACGCCGGCGAAACATGTCACAAGGCCTATCAACGCGCGCGTCGCGAACAAAAGTTAGTACATGCGACAGTGGCGCCGCCGAGTAAATGTCCACGCATTATCCACAACGTGCGAGCCGACATTGACTCTGGGGTTCACCGCTGGCATCCGTTGGTCACAGCACCACGTCTGCAGATTCGATGGCACGACTCCAGCCCAGGACTCCGGAAACGGCGACGCAGAAGTCGGCACGAGCAAGCGTCGCTCGCGCCCTGCTGACTAGAGCCGCAGTAGCCGTTGGTGACTGCCGGCTCTTTTCCCAGCCGCCGAGGGTTGCGAGCCGGACATTGGCGGCCGCCGAAGTCGCTGCGCCGACATTGACCACAGGCATCTCCAAAGCCTGGGGTAGCTCGATTGTAGTCCGGGGCAGCAGCGCTGACGATGTGCAGGTGACAGCAAACCAGGGGTGACTCCGCTCACGCTGCGTACACTCAACGCACTCGACAAACACTAAAGTAGTGCAAGGGAGAGGAATTCGGCATACGCATCGCCCACGTGGTACGATGTTCAATTCGGCTAGCAAAATTTCGGGTGGCATTTCAGATGCTAAGTTCACGTGAACAAAGCTTGTTTTTTTTTTTTTTTTTTTGAGTCGCACGAGTAATTTCAATTCGTGCGAGGCGAACTAATGAGGGAAGAAAGGTGCGACATCTCAACACCACGGTCCCCCAGGTTGTGTCCCTCAACGTGCGACAGGCGGCTTTGTTAAGCCTTAGGCCTAATGCGTCGCTACTTTGACAACAACCGGCATCCAAAAAAAAACAACAACACTCAAAATGGGCACAAGAACAGGCAGCCGCGAGGAGACGTTAGCTCTGTGAGGTGGTCCTACTCCGCTCGGTGCACACAGCATCCGAGTTGACGGCGCCCACCGTCCCAGACGGTGTCGGAGCGCCCGGTGCCAGGCCGCAATACCAGTCAGCCCGTAGCGGCACCCGTGGCCCGCGGCCACCCGGCTCCCTGAGCCTCGACTTCCGAAGTCAAAGATATAGAAGAAGCTATTTACATAAGAAATTCGGACCACCCACGAGGCTTCCGTACTCACTCGCTTCAGGCTTGCCAATGCTCCGCGGGCGCTAGGCCTCGCTCTCCCAGGATGCAGACCACGTGGCTCTCGTACCGACGAGTGTACTTCAAAACACTCGCGAAAAGGCTTAGCATGTTGAAAAGTTCAAACACGCTACAGCAACCGTCGCCTCACTCAAGAAAGCACACCGCCGACACTAGCGATCAAAATCCACGCTAGGACTACGCTTCGGTTGAAACATCTCGAACCGAGCAGAACTGTTAAAATTATCGTCCGATGCCCCAAGAGCCCCACGTTGGGCGCCAGATGTGGGGTCTCACATGTGCTCTTGGGACAAAGGAACGACAACACAGTAGTGCAAACAATCAAAAGGGCATTTATTGCACCTTTCATACACTAATACATACTAGCCGAATTACAACCAATAGAACATTCACACGGGCGCGCGACAAATCAAGGAAGTCCGACTCACCGCGACCCGATAGCGAGCGAATACGTTCGCCCCATGCTATGACACCATCGCCTAGTCGTTCACGTGTACGGTCACGCGAACGGTGGCGCGCTCGAACGATCCGTGTTCGTCCATACCGGTGTCCCGCTCTAAGCCTCGCGCGACGGTCGCGCGAAGCGGGCCGGCGCACGCGCGAAGCGTTCGTGCGTGTTGGTCGCCGATCCCCAGCCAAAGAGAGAGCGCCTCCGACCTTTTTCTCCCAAGTGACCCCGGCGTTTCGGTGGCGTTAGCATCGCGACACTAGCGCCATCTCTCGCAACGCGCCGCAACCACCGCCGGTAGCCACGCAGAGAAGCCGGACTACAGGAGACATGCGGGGAAAACAACATCAGGGGACGCGTGAGAGTTGCGCATTCCCACACCGTATGAACTTCTGTGGGAACAGCCGGGTCGAAGTGTCGGAGAATGGGATGGGACGTCAGAAGCAACTTCAGCTCCCGAAAACTGGCCTCGCATTCAGGGGACCATTCAAAAGGAACGCCCTTCTGAAGGAGGCATGTCAGCGGATACGCGATGTTGGCAAATCCACGGATAAACCGGCGGAAATACGAGCAAAGGCCCAGGAAACTGCGTAGCTCTTTTACTGAGCCAGGTTGTTTGAAGGCTTCGACAGCAGCAGTCTTCGCTGGATCGGGTCGTATGCCATCCTTGTCCACTAGATGGCCCAAAACCAGTGTTTGGCGCTCTCCAAAATGGCATTTCTTCGAGTTGAGCACCAAACCTGCTTTTCCCAAGCACTCTAGCACAAGATCGAGGCGTGCGTTGTGCTCACTGAACGTGCGTCCGAAAATCACTACATTGTCTAGGTAGCACATGCACACTTCCCACTTCAACCCACGCAGGATGTTGTCCATGAAGCGCTCGAAAGTTGCAGGTGCATTACACAGCCCGAACGGCATCACATTAAATTCAAAAAGTCCATCTGGTGTTACAAATGCCGTTTTCTCCTTGTCTGTCTTGTGCATTGGAATCTGCCAGTACCCCGACCTCAAGTCGACAGAGGAAAAGTAAGATGCTGATGAAAGGCAGTCAATAGCATCATCGATACGTGGAAGAGGATACACGTCCTTTTTAGTGATGGTGTTGAGACGCCGGTAGTCTACACAAAATCGCCATGTCCCATCTTTCTTTTTAACCAGAATCACTGGCGCTGCCCACGGACTGCATGATTCTTGGATTACATTCTTGCTTAGCATGTCGCGGACTTGGTCGTTGATCACCTTGCGTTCCGATGGTGAAACTCTATACGGCTTCTGTCGCAAAGGCTGGGCAGATCCCGTATCTATGCGATGGTGTATACGAGAAGGAGGAAACGATGGTGGCCCCGCTTGCTGCGAAAAGTCAAACAGTGCGGCATGTTTTAGCAGAATATTCGCCACTTCATGACGCTGTTTAGTGCTCAGTGACTTGTTCACCATAGCTAGAATGGAGGAGTCCACAGCAGGGCATGCATTAACGAAATGGCGTTCATCCGCAGAATCAGGGGCCTCTGTAAGAATGGCGAGTGACAGCACTTGATCTTCATGATAGGCAGCAAGTTTCAGGCCCTGTGGTAGTATTGCAGGTTCACTGGAACAGTTTATAGTCCATAAGCTTGTGCATCCGTGAACAACTGACAGCGTGCAATGCGGTATCAGCACATTCCGCTTGATGCAGCTCAGCCGAACGGGTTCGACGAAAGCGTCAAACGTTCTGTCGGTGGTAGGGAAACAGGAGACTGAAACACAGCTTGCAGATAACGGAGGCACAACTGTATCCCTGGATACACAAAGCACACTTTCGTGATACGGCGGGCTCTCCATAAACGCAGCTGAAAAGCTCGTACCTACACTAATTTCTCCCGTCCCACAGTCGACAGTGGCGCCACACAGTTTCAAAAAATCAAGGCCCAGGATTACGTCATGCGTAGAATGAGGTAGAACAGCGAACTCTGCGTTAAATATCTGACCACCCAAAATAACGTCCACATTGCACACCCCGACGGGATGCAATAAGTCCCCACTCACTCCGCGAAACGTATCGGCACGGTCCCAGCGAAACATCACCTTTCGTCCTAGGAGGCTTTTAAACGCAAGACTCATCACTGAAACGGTTGCTCCCGTGTCCACTAAGGCCATTGTCGAAACTCCGTCAATCAGTATAGACACCTTATTTTTAAACATAGAAATGGGTGGAGGTATCTCAGGCGACATCGAAGATTGTCCAGCGACCTCACCTCCAACGGCCGCGCTGACTAGTTTTCCGGAGGTGGCGAAGGGTAGCGACGCCGCGGAGACGGCGACCGGCTTACGCGAGGAGCGGGTGGTGGTGTCAAGCTGCGGTCAGATGCTGGAGAACGGTTCCGCAGCACCTCCGGGCGCTGGTGAGGGATGCGTCCTGGATATGCGTGCGAGGGTGAGTACGTTTCATGTGGGGTGCGGTACCGCCTAGACATCGTCGATCGCTCGAACCTCGGTGGTTGGTGGCGATTGCAGTACCTGGCAATGTGACCTAAGTCGCCGCAGCTATAGCACACAGGTAAACGACGATCGATGAACTGCGCCTCGACGCGCTCAGCCATGGGGGGTCGTGTAGGAGAGTGAAGTGGCTGTGCCTGCTGCACAGGAGGGACGGTCGGCCAGTGTGTAAACCTGCTGGGGCGAGGGTGTTCTTCATGTCGTTGATCGGGGGTAAATGCGCCCTGACGTGGCCCTGGAGCTCCTCTGGGGTGGATGTCCGTGACACAGACCGACGGCTGCCACGAAGTGCACGGTGCTGCAGGCGACATGGGTTGCGGGGAGTAGGCAACGGGTGGTTGCATGACGTTGCACGCAAGCACCTCGTGTCGCAGCAGTTCTTCGCGCACGATCTGCCGTATAGTGGATGAAAGAGCGGCGGACGGGCTCTCATCGATGCTGGCAACGGTTGTCACATTTGCCAGTCGTCCAAATTTTGGCGCAATGCGACGTGTCTTCAACGTCTCAAATGTATGACAGTGACGTACGACATCCGAGACGGAATCAACGTGTTCCCTGCCTATCAGGAAATTATAGACATCTTCTGCAATTCCTTTGAGGAGATGTCCAACTCGGTCTTCTTCAGACATCTGTGAGTTCACTATTTTGCACAGCTTGAGGATCTCTTCTATGTATGTCGTGCAAGTTTCTCCGGGAGCTTGAGCTCTTTGAGCTAGTGTTCGCTCCGCGCGCTTCTGTTTGGCGTATGAGTCGCCGAAACACTTCTTAATTTCTTCAACGAAGCGCTCCCACGTTGTTAGCGAGTCTTCGTGGTTTTCGTACCACATCAGCGCTGTCTCACTCAGAAACAGTACGACGTATTCAAGCTGAGTGACAGAGTCCCAACGGTTGTATCGGCTCACCCTTGCGTAGTGCGTCAGCCACTCGTCGACATCCTCGCCCGCTTTTCCCGCGAACGAGCGTGGTTCCATGTAGTGCTGCAAAGGTCCAACCGGCGTCGACCTTGGAGCAGGGACAACTAGAGCTGGCGTTTGTCCACTTCCGTCCTGAGCCATGGGGACAGTCGCAGGCAAGAGACCGGCAAGACGGCGGCTCCAGCGAAGTTCTAGGTGTTGCGACTCGGTGGTACGATGTGTCGTACCCAGCACGCTCCACCACTTTGTTACGCCCGCGAAAGGCGTTTATTGAACAGCCAGCCAGGCAGAGTTAGTCGCGACAGCCTTGATCAGCTGAGCGCTTGTCGAGATTCAGCTAGCCAGCCGCACGTCGTCTTTCTCTTCACCCGTCTTGGATGCCCCACATTCTGTTAAGGCGTAAACCTCGAAAGCACGTAAAAGTGTCACAATATGCTTTAGATCAACACAGCGTTCACAGCCTCCAGCATTGTTTTTCCAACACCTTGTGTCCGGTGCAGCATGGCCTAAGTTGCATTTGCACCATTAAACCCGATATAACTAACCAACTAGCCCAACAAGATGTCCTCTGCAGTGAAAGGCTTGTGCTTCCCTGATCTATCCTGGACGGATAATGAAAGGCCAGTGTATGCCGTTTTTTATCTCCATTGCCTCAGGTAGGCCAGGGCAGCATAAGGTGTATTGTTGGTGTGGATCCTTCCACTTCTGCTGGGTCTCAAGCCACACGGAACATTAGCACCGATTGCTAATGTTTGAGTGTGAGCACGGGCTTCTTGAACACTGTGAACGGCTGTCGATGTGCAGAGCATGAGATTGCAAAAGCCTACTTTATTCATAATGAGCCGTGTCACTGAGTACTTATGATTTCATCTGGAAGTATAATCTGTCAGCAGTGTCATCGTGCTTTTAACAGAAATACTTTTTGTGTTAGGCAGTGTTGTAAACTTAACTCTTTGCCTACCATGGGGAAAATAGGCGTTTTTTGCAGGTTATGCCAGATTTTTTTTTTTAGGGAACTACTGCATTCAGTACTTTATGTGATACAGAAACAAAAAGCAGGATGAATGTGCTTTTCACGTATAAAAGTTTTATTAACGAGATGTATGTTATAAAAAAGATATAAATTACCAAAATGAAGATTGTGGGATGAAACTGAATAAAGTTTGTAAAGACACACTTGTATCTACTAAGAAAAAGAAATGTAACAAAGATTATGAGATGTACAAAATGTATTGCCATCTCATAGGCACTATCTCCGAGAAAGTCAAAATTTTTCACTGAACAGATATTCCACTACAAAAATTTAACTGCAAGCACTACAGTTGGGTGGGCCGGGCTGCGGCCACCGATGTTCCGGACTGGTTTGCGTCGCCATCGCTCTGAGAGTCAAAGTCCAACGAAAAAGCAGCATCCTCAGACTCGCTGCTGCTTTATCCATTGATAAAATCAGCCACAGATACAGCGGACTCACGAGATCTGCGATCTTTTGAAGCGCACGCGCCGCTCTCTGAGGCGACGATTTTTGCTTTCTAGTTTGACGATCACAAAACTTCGGAACACATTAAGAAATCACCGCCTGGCGGTAAAAAAGCAAACTGCTTAGAAAGCAAAAATATGATTCTCCTCCTTCACGTCCGATGGCGCAGTTTCGCGAGTGGCGCGGAAGGTCTCAAAAGCGGCGTTTCAAGCCATCGATAGTGGGCTAACATCGTGCTGCTCCATGGGTGCAGCACGGAAAGAGTAAATCTGCTGTTCTTTTAAAGCAATAATGTTGGAGGACTTCGCCCATGGGATTTTCGTCCGAAGCCTGGGTTTGAGGAAATCTCGTTGATAAGATTCTGCATAATAAGTTTTTCAGGGTAATACGTCTCTTTTTCTTTTCCCAGTCCCATAGGAGCAATGTATTTTGATACGGTTATTGCATTTGAGTTTTCACCTGAAATTGGGTAATACGACTTCTATGGTACTTCATATTCCAGTGTCCAACGACCCACGAACAACGTGTTTAGCCCCAGTCGCCGGCGGTGAAACGCTGCTGCGGCAGTGTGGCCACAGCTATTGGCGGTGCGTCGCTGCTCAGTTGAGTGAGGGAGAGGCGGCTTCTTCTTTTAACTTCCAGAAGAACTTTCTTACGGTCATTGAAAAGAAAGTTCAGCTCTAACTGACAAGCTATTTCAATGCTGCTAAATAAAAGTGCATTGGCTGCGGTTCGTGTGGCGTCGAGTGATGCTGCTCCGCTTGACGTGTTTTGCGGAGCAGTAGTGCTCGACTCCACACGAACCTTTGCTGTTGAGTTTGTAACCGAGTACGCCTATATTCATACTTTTTTGAGCTTGCTTTGGATATTACGATCTTTGGATGATGCGTTTTATTTACTGGTTCCCGTAAAGATTGTATCAACGAGACCCCACTGTGCACTGTTTGAGGAATATACCCATTGAAGAACTTTATCCCGATTTTGGCTTGGCACCAATCCCAAGAATGTATGACCTGTGCAATGCTGATATTATGATGATGCAGGTACCATTGGATGTACAATGCTACTGCGTACAACCACGCGTATGGTGACTCGGGCGTCTTCTGCATTCATGCCAGTGCGGACCCTTCTCAGGTCAGTGTACGTTATCAGCCGAGTGATTCCATGCATGAGGGCTTTATTTAACACACCAAGTTACTTAAACACCCTTTATTTACTCAGTAGAGATGCATTGGAACACCAAGTTTTCCTATTTTTTCAAGTCCAACATAATAATCGCAAGAGATTACGCATTTTGAAGGCTACTGAAATTACCAGAAGACATCCTTTATGTCTAAACAAGTTACCCATTCCCGTGACGAGAACAAATGACGGTGAACAAGATCTACATCACATGGAGGAAAGATAATTTGCGTGGTGCAACTTGTCTGGTGAATTGTCTATGCTTAGTAACAGGTCTTTCTTTGTTACTTGATTTAACTTGCAGTAGTTAATAAATACAGAAGCGCAAGCTGTTGACCAACACCACGGGATACAAAGGCTGTATCACATCTTCCTCGAGGATTTCCTTAACTTGCTTTTGTATTTCTTAATGTTCCTTCTGGGCCTTGTGGCAGGGGTTCTGTCGAATTGGTCTCGTGGTCTGTCGAATTGGTCTCGTAATAATCCGATGCTTGGTCAGTGGTGTTTGCTTGACATTGGACGTGGACGGAAAGCAATCCTCAAACTGTGTATCAGGTGTGGCCTCTCGGAGGGGAACGGTGTGTAGTTAATGTCGACAGACAGTATTGTGCTATGTCATCACCATACATCACTGCAGTGCCCTTTGGGAAGTTCATTCCTAGAGTGCCTAAGGAGCACTTCTGCATTCCCCTTGCAATCGAAATGCTTTGTGTGTGTGCTGATCGCTTACACTATTGCATCACCATCGCTAGAGACAGACACAAATCAGCAATTGTATCATAAAACAATACAAGATCCTCGGGCAACAAGTATTACTACCGCAAACTTGGGCAGCTGTTTACTGCTCACCACTCTCCTAGGCAGATCAACTTCCTCGACACGACGGTTTACATAGAACATGAAAAACTGAGACCACACTTTACCGGAAGCCTACGGATAGCCAGCAGTATTTAGACTACACCAGTCATCACCAGCGACATTGCAAGCGAGGAATTTTTGTCGGGCAAGCGAAACGAATAAGAAGAATCTGTAGCGACGACGACGATTATATCCACCACCTAAATGACCTTAAAGCAACGCTAGCGAAACGAAAGCATCCACAAATTCCTCTCGACCGGGCTTATGACGTTGCGTCAAGATTAGAGAGGCAGTCGGCATTAGCTCAGAAACAACCTATACCAAAGTCTGATAGACCACCAGCTTTTATAACAAAATATTCTAACGCCCTCCCAAACATAAACAACATCCTACGAAAATACCACCCAATATTATCAAGTAACGAGCGTCTGAGAAAAGCGTTCCCGGATGTACCAAGGGTTACCTATCGCCGCAACAGAAACTTTAAAGACATGTTGGTGCATTCAAAAGTCTGCCAACATGATTCCCCCGTTATAAAATCATGTTCTCGCCCCAGGTGCAAAACCTGTAAGCACCTTCAAAGTGACCTTAAAATTAAAAGTACCGCAAATGGTTACGCACACGAAGTGAAAACTAGCTTTACTTGCACTAGCTCCGATGTAATTTGTATGCTTGAGTGTTCCTTCTGTAAGAAGCAATACATTGGTGAAACGGGACGATCAATGAACATCAGGCTAAATGGACATCGCGCGGACACAGCTAAAAAGCTTCCCAAAGCCGTCGCCGAACATTTCAACCAATCAGGTCATAACTTTGATGAACTTAAACTCTACATACTACAATCAAATTTTCGTACTGCACGAGACAGAAAATATAGAGAATCGTACCTCATTCATAAGTTCAATACATTGCAACCAATAGGCATGAACGTTTCAAAGGGAGCTTTAGAATCTATTCGCTATGCTAAATTGAAAAGCATAGGCAACAGCACTTAGTGATTGTTCATTGAGTTGCTTAGCTGATTTTTTTTTGTTTAGTTCTTTTAAAAATTTTTTTTATGCGATTGTCAACAATATGCCAACCTCCCATTGCTTTCACTTAATCCTTTCGTCCTTTTATCTCTATACCAACACCCCCCCGCTTTACCACCTTTTTTTTGTGCGCCTGAACACCATTTTTCCACTGCTACTTTTATTCTCCCTGGCAGGCACGATAGTTCACTGACCCCCAGCGGAGCAGACCCCCCCCTTGCATGAAAAGAGGAACCTGCCATGACACGTCAACCTGCTAACACAAGGCGCTGCCTCAAACTCCTCCACCGACTATCAGCAGTGCATTATATTTTTTTTCAATTCTACACCCTAGCCGCTAACACACTCTCGCTCGTTACTTCACCCACCCGCCTCACCTTCTCTCCCCTTTAGAAGAATCCTACCTACATGTACTGTGCCGAGGAGAGCACATGTCGCCTTGAAGAAGACAAGTCCACTTGTTGAAATGTTGGCTCCTGCTCTCACCTTGTTCTCGTGTTACTCATCGCGTGGAATTACAAGGCATCATAACACGCGAAAAATAGGAAAATGAGCTAAAGTGTGTACAAAAAGTGCCTTTTAGATTCACAATGCTCATTCTCAATTGAGAATACAGATAGATAGATTAAAAGAAGTTATACAATGCTTAACATAAAATTAATTTCAACAAGGAAAAAGAAATACAGGTCAGATCATGTCCGAAACAAGTAAATATGGTATTCAACAAGTATTTAACAGTTCGAACACAGGCATGAAATGTTCACTCAGACGGCAATGGAATGCTCAGTGATCTGTAATGAAGGCGATATCCTCAGGAAGATCGTTCCAAAGTGAAATGGCACGCGGCAACACCGATGAATTAAACGCTTGTGTTTTACCAAAGATACGCTTGATGCTAACGTGATTATGGAGCCGTCGAGACATGCGCATTGGAGTTTTCAAGGGCCAAGGGACAGGTGGCCTGGTGTGGTTAATGTATCCATGAAGCAAGCATAAAATGGAAGCGGAACAACGAATTTGAAGAGGGGCAGTGAATTCTCAAGTTTAATTTTCGTTATGCTAGACTGGCGGTCATAATTTCCAGAAATAAACTGGGCAGCCCAGTTTTGTACGCATTATAAGTTAGAGATTAAGTAATCTTGGTGGGGGGACCAGATCGATGACGCGAATTCCAACTGTGGGCGAATGAACGTTAGGTACGCCAACTTGCGAATGTTAGTTGGTGATTTATGCAGGTTGCGTCGAGTGTAGCCAAGTGTTTTGGACGCTTTAGCACAGATAGCAGTAATGTGGGGGGGACCATGAAAGGATTTGAGTCAGGTGGATTCCTAGATACTTGTATGACTGAAGACGATTTATGGCAGAGTTGTTAATATAGTAGGAAAAATCTGAGTTGGATTTTTTGCTACTGAAAGAAAGCAGTTTGCATTTGCCCAAGTTTAGAACCATTTGCCATTTACTACACCACATACTTATTAGGTTAATGTCATTTTGCAGAATAACGTGATCATCTGGAGAACTCATTTTTCTGTAAACAATACAATCATCAGCGAATAGTGTTATACTTGGAAGAAATGTTATTGGGCAGATCATTTATGTAAATTAGGAAAAGTAGAGGGCCTAGGACGCTGCCCTGAGGGACTCCTGAAGTTACATCAGCCAGAGAAGAAGCACGGTTATTAATAACTGTAAATTGTTCACGAAATGATAAAAAAATTTAAAATCCAAGATAAACTAGCGGAGTCAAGTCCAAGGGAATTTAATTTTGAAAACAGCCTGCAGTGAACAACACGGTCAAAAGCTTTGAAAAAATCAAGGAAAATGCTGTCAGTTTGTAAGTTATTATCCATGTTAAAGTGCAAATCGGGTGTAAACTCAAGCAATTGCGTATCACAGGAAAGATTTTTTCTAAAGCCATGTTGAATAATGAAAAAGAAATTAGACTCCAGGTGGCTGTAGACGTGCGATGCGATTATATGTTCCAGCAACTTACATGAGATGCATGTTAGGGAAATAGGGCGGTAGTTATCTGGTACTGTTTTGCTTCCTACTTTGAATACTGGAATTACCTTAGCCACCTTCCAGTCTTTAGGTGATTGACCGGTCGACAATGATGGCTCAAATATGTAGCACAAAATTTTACTAGGTGGGGCTAGGGTATTTTTTAATATTTTACTGTTGAGATTATCTATACTGGCTGATGTAGATAGTTTGAGGTTACTTGTAAGACATGCAATGCCTTCAGCAGAGATCGTTATGGGTTCCATATATGGATAATCTAGTTTCAGAGCCAAGGGCACGTTGAGCCAATCTTCCTTCGTGAATACTGATGAAAAAAATTTGTTGAACTCAGATGAGCACTGCTCGTGCGGTAAAGGAATGTTCTTGTCAGTGAAGAGACAAATTTGTTGCGGTGTACTATCAAGGCGATATGGTTTTCCAAAACTTTCTTGGGTGTCAAAGGGAGGGCAGGTCACACGAGTAGTACTTGGCTTTAGCTGCACATACAGGTGAAAAATATTCTTTCAGGCATGCCTTGTCCCAGGAAGACTGGGTGAACGCTTTGCAGCTGCATAAAACCATTTCTTTCTTTTTTCGTAGTCTGCGCAGTGACGAGTTGAACCAAGGTTTCTTGTTATCATGTGAAATGGAAATAAGAGGCACATACTTGTCAACTAAATCTAACATCGTATTCTTGAAAGCCAGCCAGTTTTCATTCACAGACTGCAACATAAAAGATGGTATAAAATACTGATGGAAAAATACCGCCAATTTCTTGTTCATGCTGTTATAGTCTGCTTTATTGTAGTTACGAATTAATTTATTAGCTATAGATCCTATGTTTGGTACCGATTTGAGGATAGTGAGTTGAAGGATACTGCGGTCACTAAAACCATCACAGTGCTCAATTGGACCGATCGTATCAGCAGTGCTCCCACTCCTGCGCCAAATGCGCCAGATTGCGCCATACAAGATTTCCTGCGCCTTCCTCATAAAAATACACAACTTTGCGTCGAAGTGCGCCAAAATTAGCGCCTGCTCATTACATGTGTGGCCTCAGTGGCCCGCAGACGTGCGTAGCGCGCATGACTAAAGAGGCTTCATAAAACGAACGGCGACTGATAATTCAGGCTCGATGGGGACCGCCTAAAAGTACAAATAATTGGGAGTCGGATATATCCAAATTCGCCAGAAAATAACTGAATTTATTCCGCCAGTGGCTAAAAAAGACATTAGTCTCGTTTGACCACTTTCGGGGATACGTTCACTTTCGCGGATACGTTCACTTTCGCTGGATTTCACGTCACTAGCGTCAGCGTCGGCATACTTGGTAGTGTGCCAGGAACGCTATCATCCGTCGACGTGTCCAGAGTGCTAGTCGCGGGAAATGTCGCGAAAGTGAAAGTATCCCGGAAAGGGATCGTCCAAAAATGAAGCCGAAGTTCGTCAACGCGGTCCTGCGGCACGTATGTTTGTCTACAATCTGGTCAATCTGTATCTCTACCATTGTTATGCTGTCGCCACAAATAGATGAAAGTACAATTAATGCATGCACCGAATCTTCAATCTTTGGCAACGAGACCGCGATTTTGTAGCGATGTATTTTCCGCTGCCGCTCCTTGCGCTTTGTCAGTGGTATAAGAGCGGCGCTCCACCTATGTTATGTGGTATCAGCAGGCAGAGAACGGTGGATGATAAGGGCTGCATATAGAATCGAGCAGAATGCAAGGCTTCAAAATCGCCGCGCAAGAGTCGACCGCGCTATCATAGCCGAATGACGCCATTTCTTTTTTGTGAAACAGTCACTGTCCTCATTGGCGGAGACATCAAGGGTGTAGTCGGCGCCGCTTAAACAACTTAAGTCGCCGCGGCCGTGTCGCTGTGGACACGTGGAGCCAACCTGAATGCACTCCCGAATGGTTTGCCGGAGTTCGCTTGCCCGACGGTTTGGGCGCGGTCGGTGCTGGCCTAGCCTTCGCTAGTTTCGGTTTCCAGGAGGTGTCGGCAACATGGCCGACCACCATGTTGCGGCGATGCCAGCGACGTATCAACGCCAAAATATTGGCATTTCCGCTGAACTCGGCGTTCAAATTAGCACGCAGTCGGGCAGGCAGAGGCCGCATTATATAGTATGGCATACCTTAAGGTGTCCGAAATTTCGGCGATACTTATACTTTAAATTTATGGGCCAGTGATGGTGCCTCAAAGTAGTCTAAATAATCGAGCTTGTTTGAATTGCTGGTGTCGAAATAATCGGTCGACGCCAGTTGTGAATCGGCCAGTTGCTGAACAGAGGAAAAACAGTCCGTTGAAAAGTACCTGGTGTCGTTTGAAGCAATGACTGAGCATTACGAGGGGCTCATCAAGGCTGGCCTGGCTCAGAAAAGCATTGATGACATTGTCTGGCCAGGTGTTTCTGACTGATGCTAGAGCCTTGCTGAAAACATGACAAAGTGTCAGCTGTCGATGAAAAAATCGTACGATGTAAAAGGCAACATCTGAGCAGCTTCACTATACTTGAATCAACTAATTACAGCACACTGCGTGAACAGGTTTGTTGTCTTCATTTAAATTTAAGGGAAACTGATGCATTTAGAGGCAGAGCAACATTGTTTACAGCAAGCAAATACTTTCTGGAATAACGCTTGTCAATTTTAATTAGTGCCACGTGTAGGGTTATTTACTACCAGCGAAAAGTTAAAATCCAACGACAGGTTAACGAGTTCTGTTGAAATATGGCAGGGTGATGACAAAACGTTCCAGTCAATGTTCGGAAAATTAAAATCTCCGAAAAGATAAACGTGATCTGTAGGACAGCTCTTGGTTGTGGCAGACCGAATTCCTGCATGAGCTCAGAAGTGAAACTTGTACCTTGATCGGTGACTACCTCTCGTGGCAAGCCCACTCAGGAAAACATTTCAAGTAGTGCTTCGGCGACACTGACAGAATCGATACTAGCGAGCGCTATGGCATCAGGATAGCGTGTCGAAAAGTCAATAAGGGTCAGGACATAGCGATTTCCTTTATCCGACCTTGGGGATAGTAGACCGATCAGATCAACCGCGACAACAGATCAACAGCCATAGGAGCAGTGTTGTCACAATTTCAGGATGGCAAAGAACGTGTTATTGCCTATGCTAGCCGATCCCTGACACTAGACGAACGCAAGGTTCACAGTAACGTGTGGGAAGGCATCGCAGTACATTATGCGATAACAGTGAAATTTTGTCAGTATCTAATCGGAATGAAGTTCGTCCTAGTTACAGATAACTGGACTGTTGCTTGCTTGACCAAGTGTGTGAAACCATCTCGTAGATTTACGTCCATGCTCATGGACTTGGTTGAATTTGACTTCTCTGTCAGACATTTGCCTGGACGGCAGAATGTTGTAGCTGACCATTTGTCTCGACTTTCGTGTGCAGTCACACACTCCGCCCAAACACTGGCTACCGCTCAAGAAAAAGACCCTGAATGCAGCGCAATTCTTCAAAGCCTTGCTGATGGAGATGCCCCGGCCGAGTTCAATCTAGTCGACAACATTCTATATCATCGGACACCGGCAGGAACCTATGCTGTTGTAGCGCCATTGTCATTGCGCCCCGCCATTCTCCAGGCACTACATGATGGTGCAGGTCACTTCGACGTTAAGCGGACTTTAAACAAAGTGCAAGACCGCTACTGGTGGCCAGATATGGAAAAAGCAGTCAAGAGCTACGTGTCATCCTGCCAGTGCTGCCAGCAATATAACCGTCCAACCTCAAGAAGTATTGGCTTTCTTGGCAAAATGCCCACTTCAGATGTTCCATTCTCAAGCATTGCTATCGACCACATAACTATGCCTCCCAGCAACTCATCACAGTACATACTGAACGTGATTGGTTTTGCGACTCGCTTTATTGCTCCAGCAGCCGTTTCGTCAACCTCGGCACGCGAAGTTATTCATACTTTGCATAAAGTATTTTACTGCTATGGTGCACCTGACCACTGCCTCTCTGACCATGGGTCAGCCTTTGAGTCGACAGAGTTGAAGCGGTTCATGCGTCTACATAACGTTGAGCTGCACTTTTCAACAGCCTACCGACCGGAAGGGAACGGCCTCGTTGAACGTAGCAATGGAACATTACTTACAGTGTTACGAAAAATATGGGCTTTGGAACCTTTATCATGGCCTGCAAAGCTCCATGAAGCAGCCTTTGCGGTCAACACTTCGGTGAACTCTAGCACAAGCTTTTCGCCCTTCCAGTTGCTCTTCAGCTACGTGCCTAAGGTTCCTCTCCAGCAACAACGGTCGCTCCAACAAACTGGCCTTGTTGAGCGTGTCCTCGACGCAACAGCGCAACGTTCAGAGGCATTCAGAAGCAGCTCAAGCCTACCGCAAACGCCACTATGATAGTGCCCATCGCTCTCATAGCTTCACAGTAGCTGACCTAGTATGGGTCAAAAGTCAAGCGCCAGCGCCCCGCGAGAAAATGGCCCCGCGCTTGAGGGATATACCGTCTCACTGAGCAGTTGACTGCATCCACATTCAAGGCTTTGCGTGTGTCAGGAGTGACAGCTCGCTTGCTTAACCAGCCAAGAACTGTGCATGTTTCGCAAATCAAGTGGTATGCGCCTCCGTCATCTCCTGTTGCACACCTTTCGTCCAGCCTTGAAGGGGAGACATCCTCCACTACAGTCCCTGACGATGAAACTGCCATCGACCAGACACAGCCTCAGCGCCAAAAGCGTGTGCGCCACCTTCCCCGTCACTTGCGAGACTTCGTGCTTGAGCTGTAGACGCCAAGTTAGACCAAGGGACTTGGTCACCCAGACGGGGGTGGAATGTGAGCGATGTGTGCTTGGCCCAGTTGGTCTGGGCGGCTACAGATGGCGCCACGTGTCCTGCGCAGCAAGCAGCCGCGCCGATATCGTCGCCTACCCTGCCTGCTTCCGTTTCCGGCAGCCTCATCCTTTTTTTGTTTGCCGCCATGGGCGAATCAGTGAAGCCATTGCCGCTGTACTGCTCAGTTGGTGTGATGTGTGTGTAACGTTAAGCCAGCATTAAACCGTTCCCTACTATGTGAGTCTTCCTGTGTCCAGCCCAAGCCTCACACCGGCGGCCCGACGACGCGTGTCAGTGGTTGGTAGATATGCGGTGGTTACTCCATACGCTTCCGACGCAACTGAACAGCTCAATCATGAAAAATTTATTGGATCTGGTGTGGTGCAGGGTGGTGGTGGTGTTGGTTAAACTTTATTTCCAAAAAGGGTCCTGAAGGACACCAGACTGTTCGTCAAGGTGTAGAGGGCACCTCCCACGTCGGGACAGGGAGGGTGCTTATAACCAAATGTCGAAGCATAAGCCTGGCGATCGAGCAGCGCGGTACCTGCAGCGAACCGACGCGCGACAGTGATCACAGATGCCAGCGCAACTGATACAGCCCAGGTGCTAGATTTTTATTTTTAGTATTTAGTATTTATTTATTTATACATACTGTCAATCCCAATAGGGATTATAACAGAACTTGTTATAAAGATATATTTGTTTACCTATTTTTTACGTTTGTTTACCTGGAATGCCTTTTCTTTCGAATGTCTGAATTTGTAACAAGCTTTGCTCATGGTGAACCTTAACGTAGATCGTGCGCGAAGTTTATATGGAAGATATCACGTACGCCAAAAATTGTTCGTGTGCGCTATCTCTGAAGCGAAATAAGCCAATGATATTGCAGCGTTAGGGCCATCTCTGCTCTTTCTCTTGTTTCCCTTACATCGTCTCACTGTGCTATGTTCATAATAATGTCGAGTCTTAACAATTGTCGAATAAATACATATGCATATGACTGTAAACCACTACTGACCGTGAGTGAAATGCGCTTAGTGGTTTAGCGAAGCGGTCACTTCACGCACTTAAGTATTTCACTTGATCGACTGTGCGAATAATTTATTTTTTTCATTACTGTTATTCTTGCAAGCATGATTCTATTGTCCGCGTACCCATGCGAATACCGTTTTTTACGTTATTACTTGCGTGGACTCATTTAGCGCGTTTCTACGCCACGCACAGTTAGCACATTATGGTTCCCGAACTCTAGCACTGGCGCTAGGCCGCGCTGATGAGGTTGACACATTCGTTTTTGCATACTCTTGCTGCCCAAACACATCGACAACGCTCAAAGATGGGTGAGCTCGATGCAGCACAACACTGTTGAAGTTAATTACCTTTATGGGCAGGGCCGCGCAGGGTGCGTGTGAACGCAGAGACAATGTTTTGGTGGACACAGGGTCTGCATACATCTTCCATAGGACACGATTTTTCCAGATCGCTGCGAAGTGTATTTACCGACTAATTCTCTTGCAGAGTGCTCCAATTTGTCTTATACCGGTGTCACACGGCCACTTTTGATAGCGATCGAGACCGATCTGGATCGGAATGTTCGACCGCGATTGGCTCCCTTCTGCAGATTGAGCAAAGAAGCCAATCGCGACCAAGAAATTAGACGCATATCGGGCTCGATCACGATCAAAAGTGCGCTGTGTGACCTTCGTATTAGACACTGGAATGAATTCGTGTTTGAAAGAATAACAAATGTAGCCTCTGTCACTACATACGAGAAATATTGCATCGAAGAGCTGACAATTCTCGCAACCTGTTGGGAAATGTGCCGAAAGGAGTTTACCAAAAATGCGTTATTTTACTGATGTGTGCATTGGTTCACATTAGAGTGAAATGCCAAGTCCTCAGGTGATCCAGGAAACCGGTGAAGCGTGAACATACCACATCGCGGCAGTGGTCTCGCAGAGTGCAGTGTTGTGGACACACTTATCTCCAAAATCTTTATTTTCCGCTGGTTGTTTGTGCACCCATAAACTGCACAGTGGTGGGCTGTAGCCTTTTGATGAGTATATATGCCATTATTTACGAGCATAAGTCATTAGTGACAAAAATAAACGGAAACATTGAAGGAAAGCTACCACTCTGCAATGCAAGCGCAAGGCAAGCTCACAGTCCATACCGAACAGGCAACACTGACACATACTCTCCACGCCAGACCGTCGGAAGCGCCCTCGTGAAAACGTCTATAACAGGTCGTGGATTGAACGAAGTTGTTGGCGCTGAAGGACGACGAAGCACATCAGCATAGCTCAGCAAGCGTGTTTCAGGGCATTGTGTGGATGATGAAAAAGCTTGCCAGAGCTCCTGATGCACAACTTTGACAAAATAAGCGACTGCTGGCTCGGTAGAAGGAGCAACCAGAGTTTGTAGCTCCTCACGCAGTATTCTGCAAATCAGCCCTCACAGAGAGTGCTTGCTAGTGGTGGAATTCTGAGCGGTGTGTTATTGGGAAGTTGGTCGAAGTGCTGGCATTGTTGCTGAGGTGCCATGCTCGATAACAGTGACCTTCTTTATGAATTCGTCTACTGTGGTTGGCGGGTTTCGAACCAGGCCTGCAAACAATTGTTCCTTGCATGAGATGGCGCACTTTCTTAGTCTAGGGCATATAGGGGTCAGCTTGGTGAAATAAATGGGCCATATTCACAGCATACGTGTCAACGCTTTCGTTGAGCTTCTGATGGCACGCTTCGAAAACCTGTTGCGTGTAATCCCACTGGCCGGAACTGGAGAATCAATTGAGGAGCTGACACTGAAAGTCGTTCCACATTTGGTAACTATCTTCCCTGTTGCGAAACCATGTGTGATCGCAGTCTTCTAAGGAAAAATAAGTATGTACAAATCTTTGTTTTGTGCTCCAGTTGTTGACCTTAGCAGGCCTTTTATACTGATCAAGCCGGTCCTCAACATTTTCAAATGCTTCGCCAAGAAAGATGTCTGGAATGCGAGGATGTTGAAAAGTCACCTGGGAAAGGCTTGTTGCCATCTGTGAAGGAGGGAGATTCGTCGATGTAGGAATTTTCATACTGATTGGAGCTGGAACAGTGGTCATTGCGGGCCCAGGCCTAGCAGGCGGTGACTGAATCGGTGCACTAGAGTGGTGATGAGAGGTTGAGTCTCTGGACTGTGTGTACGGGTCCTAGGAGGAGTCCAGAGCATCAGGTCGCAGTACCCAGCACCTTCTCGCAACTCACGTACATAAAACATGGCGGCGGTCCCCACTGCCCGCTTCGAATTGACATGGTGAGGTATGGTGTGGTACTCAAGTAAGGGCAGTTTGGATTTCACTTCACAACCAAGTAGAGTTTAGCATTTATTATGAGATAAGGTTAGGCAAGAGATGCTCTCCTACATGACAATGTTATGTACACTAACGACAACTGGAAATTTGAATGGTCATTCTTGAGGGCAAACATGGGAAAAAACAGGCGCATGCAGGATTAGTAAGCAGGTTAGGGTGTACTTAAGACTATGGGTTTACAATGGTGTTCTAAGGCATGGGCGTCAGAAGTTATTTGCAACCGAGTGGTATTGTGCCCTTCAGTGTCTTCTTGTGGGACCTGTTGTCTCTAACTGTGTACTCGTGTGTTTCAGCTCCGAGACGTGGTGAACGTCATTGTCCGGGAATTTTCATCCATGGCAGGGAGAGTGGCTCATGTAAGTATGGTGGGCGCAGCTGTGCTGACGCACGTGCAGCATGGGCCTTGGCAAAGCATTTGATTACGAGAGCAATCAATATTCTTTACTGATAATGTTTACAAGAATTTATGGGTGCGTGCAAGTTTACTGCACAAAACATGGAGGTGTATTTGCACGCAGTCGCAAGCTGTGCTCTTGGTGCAAGAGCACTTGCATAGAGCCAGCGTGTTTTTGTTTTTGTCTGTATTCTTCGCACCAGCTATAGGGGGCAGAAGAGTAACTCAAGTGAAAGTGAAGCTGCTCTTGTGCAATCATTGAACAAGCATCACATCTGCTGTGTCAGATATGTTCACTCAAACTCTCACCATTAACGTTGAAGGTGTGCCGAATCGTAGTGCACGTGTCATCTTTTTGAACTACTACCATCTTTTCTTTCCTTATGTAAAGAATAACGCACCTCTCCTTATTTCATAATATCCCAATTCAAATCTTGAAGAATAGCTCCCCCATTCGTCTCATCTGCGCCAGAACTTCACAGGGTGTCGAGAGACCTGGAAAAGTCAGGGAATCTCTGAAAACCTAGAAATGTCACGGAATTGTCTAGGAACTGTTTATTTTAGTGAGTAATGTAATGGAAGATCGCTGGTTGAACTGTCCATGTTGCAAATTCATGTAGGTCGGCTACCCTGCAAATCTATTAGTCTGTTTGCAGCACTGGAAGTCAGTTTCCTGCGCAGTAATGCTATTTTCAATCGCCATGATAAAGGAATTGATTACATGCAGCACTGGCTGCTGCTTTAGGATGCCATTGGTAAATAACCACAGCTCTGTATCAAGTGCCTTGGGATAAAATTACCATATCTGTATTGTAGAGGAATCTGTTGTATTGAAGATCCTGCAAGAAAGTTGGGTTTGAAAAGGTTCTGAAAGAGGTCCTTAAAGTTATTTTAGTAGAGTTATGTATCTCTGGCTACAGTCAAGTAAAATAAGGTCTACTCATGATATCTTATTCAGTTGGTGGATCTTGGAAGCGTGCCTACCATAGGTTGAATTTGACAAAAGGGATAATAGGCATATGATGGCCGAGACATTGTTTTTGAGATTGTTTGGTAGCACCTGTTCTTCACTTGGCATCTTTATACACAACTCCATGGTGCTGTGCCTGTCAAGAATGTATGTGCACAGCTGGAATTTTGTGCACTTGTCCTGTACTATTTTCACCCGAATTTAACGCGCAAATTGTTTTCGTGAAAATGGGTCCGAAAATTGCCTGCACGTTACAATCGAATGCAAAACCAAAACGGTCTTCGTGGCCCACCCACAGGAGATGGGCCGGTCACCTTTCCTTATCTTTTCTTCTACTTTCCACTTTTCTCTCCTGCAATCTCTCCTGTCTACTTCTCTTTCCTCATTTTTTCCATCTTCCCTGGAGGCCTGGATTAACCTGGTGTACTGTAACCAGCCTTGGTTGTAACATATAGACTTATGGTGACAACATGCAGTTGGCATGATAGAGTTTGCTTCACCCTGTCGTGCACCCTCGTTGGGCTTGGTGGTGGGTGACTGGCATCATTGCCGAATACAACTACACGCTTCACGGGATCTTCCAAACCTTTTTCAACTGATCATCCCTCAAAAAGTGGCACACCGACGCTGTTTCAGCTTTTCTGAAGAGCGAAGACTTTCCCAGAATTCCACATCCATAGTGAGCTAACAAGAAGGCCAAAATGATTTCACCATTCCTTGTATTCGAGGAGTGTCTCACAGAGACCATTGACTTTATTTATATTTACCATTGACTGGCCATCATAAAGCCACCGTGATGGCCAGTGGGGATTTGCTACTCAAGGTTCGAAACAGTGCAGTACGGCAAGTTAACTAAACTTGTGGCATTTGGAGGTATCCCTATCGCCGTTACTGCACACTGAACCATAAATACTGTCAGAGGTCTAATTTTAGAGGGTGACCTGATGGATTTAAGAGATGAGGAACTCCTGGAAGGATGGAAGGATGAAACTGTAATCAATGTCGAAGGATCAAGATCATACACGATAACGAGGAACTACAGTATAGACCACTTATAACGTAACCGCTTATAGTGCAGGACCGGATATAGTGCAGTCTTTTCAGACTCCCGTTAATTTTCCCATAGCACTCCATGTATACACGTATCACTTATAGTGCAGTTGCGGGAAACGAAATACTGGTTACAGTGCAGCTGCCTGGGAGTACGGAAGTCAGCGGAGACGGCGCACGCTCCCCTCAAACGGTCGCCCCAAGGAGTGCTCGAGGAAGAAAGAGAGATGAAGTGGAGGAGAAGGGCACGTGGTGCGAACGAACAGCCAGTGAGGCTGAAACCAGAATCTTGAGTGCGAGTCGTGAAATATTGCGCGCGCATAGCGAGTGAGCACCACGAAACTGCCAACGCCGGCCAACGCTCGCTTCACAATACCAGCAGTAAACGAAACTTCAGGGAGTGGGCGGCGCCGGCACAGCATGGCGAAGGGCGCACGCAGAGACCGTGGAATTGTGAGGGAGGAGGGCGGCAGGGAAGTGGATTTCGCCTTGGCAACTCCGCCGCTTCGGTGGCTCCCCTCGCCTTCCCTTGTAGCTCCCTCACTTTCAGCTGTCACCGTGTGCGCCCTCCGCCGTGCAAGCACCGCCGCTCCAGTCGGCTCGGCGCCAGCTCCCCGAAGTTTCGTTTTCTGCCGTTATCGGGAAGCAGGCGATTGCCGGCGTGGGCAGTTTCGTTGGCCGGCCTTGGCAGCGACTTTCCAATTGCTAGTAGGTACAGCGGAGACTTAACGCGTGTTGTCATGGCAAACATGGAGCTCCTAGGTGCCTAGGGACAACATAATCGCTTCAGGACTTTTGAGGCACTGGTCTCCGCTGAGCGTGGCCCTCTTATCTCCGGGACCGGGCACAGCGACCTTGCCGAGCGCAGCTCCTACGTGCCTAGCTATCCAACATTTGTCAAGGGGTAGTTGCGTAACCTGCTGCTCCTTGCTCAGAGTGTTGAAGCTCACTGCAAAACTCGCTCAGACTAGCCAACAACGATTTCCTAGACATTTGATGACATTGCAAGCAATATCTAGCACAGCAAGCAGCAAAAAAAGAACAAAAAGTGAAATCTGCCATGGGAGAAAGGGGAGGGAATTGATTTTAATAATCGGAGATTAATTAATGTGCACCAAGAAAGCAAGGTAGGAATTTTGGATTACACCCTTATTGGAATGTGGCCGTGATTCGCTCCCTATTGGAATAGGGAGAGAATCGTTTAGGGCGCATTGAATGTCTGGCAGTGTCTGGCCCACGCCGGCCGCGCTTTATTATTGTAGCATTTGTTCTAGTGGCGGAAATCCTGCAGTAGTGGTGGGGTGGTATGACGGCTTTTGATCTCGGTGAACTGTGGTGGTGTAAACAAGCGGATACTGCTCGTGTTTGTACCCCGGGGCCGCGGCGGAAGCCGCTGTGCCTGGTGCCGACGCGAAGCAGCGGTCGTTGGTGTGTTGCGGAGTGCAGCGTAGCAACACCTCAAATAAAAAAAAATACTGCTCCAGTCAGGTAGACTGTTCCCTCCCTCATAGTGAGATTATATTTGGATCATCAAAACAGTGATGCGTTTATTTAGGAATATCATCGTTACCCCAACAATTACCGCTTCTCGTCGGCGCTCGGCACCGTGCACATGTTTTGCATATGTGCAGGCCTTGAAAATTGTTGTTTTGGTTATAGTGCGGTACCGCTTATAGTGCGGATATTCGCGACTCCGGTGACTTACGTTATAAGCGGTCTACACTGTGCCAGCTAAGCACTTAATAGTCACCTTTGGCTCTAGCACATTGCCGGAGACACTAGAAACAGGGTACCCGGATCTAATGCACACCTCTTTTTCCGAGAAAATGGGTCCCATAGTTGCCTGCGCGTTAGTCAGATGCGAAATCAGAACTGCGTTCGCGGCGTTGGCAACAGCCTACCATCAGAGCCGTCAAACTGTCAGTTTTATCAATGTTGCAGATTGTTCATTTTGTGCTTGACTACGATCATGAGCGGTATTTTTGGCCAATAACTGTCCAAGATAATCACTTTGGCGAGATGTCGCAGGACTCAGTAGTGGATGCACCGGCGTAATTGGCTGCCACCGTTTCTAGGGCTGTGCTCGGCTCGCCATGTGCGCACAATGCCAGGAACGCTGTCAGATGCATACTTCGACAAGTTCGATACGGAGTCTCGCAAAAGCGATAGTACTATTTCTAAGAGTGATTGCTGAAAATTACTGCCCCTATATCCTTCTAAGGCCCCTTGTACAATACATTGCACATTGCCTTCAACTATTTTTAGAAATTCACTCGGAAGTGATTACAAAAAATATTCATTCTGGGTATGAAGTACGGTGCATGTGTAACCGTAAAGAAGTGGTTTACTCATATTCTTGTCGTCCACTTTCAAGAAATTTGACACTAAATTGATCTGTTCCTCTGTGTCGTCCCAAGCGGCCGAAAGCAGGCTTGAGGTGTGTTTCAGAATCACTGAGATAGCATAAAAATACTGGACGCGGCAACAACATGGCAATGTACGCATCTCCTCATCTTCACTATGGTGAAAACTGCAGTTCATTGCCTAAATGCAGAGATGAAGATGTGTAGTATTTCCATCTTCATCTCTGCGTTTAAGCAGTGAAATGCAGTTTTTACCATAGTGAAGATGAGGGGATGATGAAGATGGCGGAGACATGGAGACACAGCTTTTGGCATCGAACTGTAGTATTTAAATTAAAATTTTTTTTTTCAAGTTCATAGCATAAGGCTTCATTCACATAGCCGTCAAACGCTTCGTTGCATCGCCGTCACGTCAAAAACACGTACAGCAGGCGTAGCGAAGCAGTGTACGAGTAGGCGACGGCGGTGGTGACGTCAACCGCAGCACGGTTCCTTACAGTGTTCACTGACCGGTCACATGTTCGCCTAAACCTAGAAAAATATAATCTACATTATGCATTGAACCTGTTAAATAATTTGATGTTGGTGTAATGTTTGCATGAATTAAGAATAAATTGTGTAATGGCGAGCCACAACAACCACGGGTACAGTGTACTAGAATAAAAGGGTAGTGTGCTAATTGAGCACCAGCGGCAACGGGGCAAGTCGCCGATGTCAACTTAAAAACAGAGCTAGACATTTAAAGGGCCCCTAAACCACCTCAGATATTTTTTGAACATTTCAAGTTAACACACGCATCGAGTTCAGAATGCCGTCGCGATCAACGATGCCAAGTGCTGCAGCGCTACACGCCGCAGGCGCGCCACAAAATAAAAATGAAACAATGCCGTCCTCCTCCCCTCGCCTTTCCGGTATCCCCAGCGGTCGTCATGATGTCAGCAGGGGGAATCTGGTGATGTCAACTGCGGAAACGATGTCCATTGGTCGAACAAGAACCTATGACTTCCAATTAGTCTGCTAGCAGGTACGCGCGCTTTCTGCTCTTCATCGTCGTGTTACTCGCTTGTGCGCGCTTGCAAATCGGTAATTACAGCCTGCATCGCAAGTGCCAAATCGCTCGCGTTCCAGCACAGTCATGCTTAGCGGTCTGATTAGCTGCGCAAACAGAGTACGACAGTGTTGGCCTTTCCAGACGTGCGCACAACGCAGGGTCTATAGCGGCACGTTTCACATAACGCGGGCCGGCACCGCAGCATCAGCGGGTAGCCGAGAAGCGCTGAGTCCACGTCCATGTTATTGGTATGCTAACTCGCCGCATGCTGTTTGCCATTCACGGGCTGCCGTTCGACAGCGGTTTTGCTCGCGAGCGGCGAGATTTTCTTGCCGTACATAGAGAGGATGAGACCGGGACTCATTTGTGCGGCAGCCTCACCGCCGCTGATCGCTCAACGGCACCAATATCGTCGCTAGGCCTTTTCCAGTTCCCTTCAAAGCTAAAGCGGACGGCGCTTTGAAATGAATTACTGACGCTCACAAGCCGCAATATTTTATTATCGTTGTTATCGCTCTTCGCAATAATTGTACACAAAGAATAAAAATACGCTGATATTAGCGGCACCATCGGCTGCGATGCGAGCACAGCTGAGCCGGTCGTCTGCCGTCGGTAGCCGTGCACTGCAGCTGAGCTGCAGCCGATGTTTTCGTTGCCGGTGGCGGAGGCGCGCAGCTTCGCCATCGTCGATTGGCCGTTTGATCGTGCAGCGGGCGGGGCGCCGGCCGAACTGCCATCTACTTTGGACACCTCTCACACGGCAGACGTTCTACAGCACTGGAGGCCGGTTCGCTGTCCGTATATGCACCGCTAGCATGGCTAGTGTGGATGTGCCTTAACCGTAAGTAGGCAGTGTTTTGAAAAGCGCGTTGGCGATGACGTATGTCACGTGACATTTCGAGCAGCACTCGGCGACGAGGGGAGACCAGCCAACGAGGAGAGTAGCGAAGGAAAGAGCGAAACGTGCGAGGGCCGTTTTTTTATCATCAAACGCGTGTAACTCCGCTATTACGGCACCATTTCGAAAAACTCTCGCGGCTACGTGTTCGTTGTAGGCTCGTGCACAACTGCAACACCACAACTAAATTTCGACCACTGGGTGGTTTAGGGGTCCTTTAAAACGACGGTGCGACGCTTGCTGTGCCACAGGGAAAGCGCATATTGCTGCCCATTCAAAGAAGCGACGCTACGAACATGCACAGCGATCACCGCTGTGTCGAAGCAAACAGAAAGGGTGCGATCGTGGTTGCGGAAGCTACACTGATCTCAACGGTACGCCACCGCTCTTCTTTTAATGTGTAGTAACATGCGTTTTCCCTGTGGCACACCAGGTGTTGCACCATCGATTTCAATGTATAGCTCTGTTTCCAAGTTGACGTGGTGTCGCATGTAAGAGGTCGCCTGTGGCGAGAAAAGAAGAGGACAATATAAACAGAGCATTCCGAACGGCGCGAGCGCGCGAGGCGCGTGAGCCGAGGCGTAATCGAGGGACGAACGGCGCTGTCCGTTGATTATCGACGTGGCTCCGGGCCAGGAAGGTCGCATCGCCAGCTACGCTCTGGCGACGGGAGACTTGGGGGTCTGGCCGAGTCCGTCACGTTGGCCGTCCAAGGTGTGGCCGTCGACCTCGGCAAGTTCGAGCGAGGCTCCTGGACTGGCTGCAGCCTCTCATGGCAGGACCGGGCACCCCAGAGAGGATCCCCCTTCTGCGGCAGACCGGCACGTTCGATTCTCCTCGGGACGCCACGTCGACACTCACAAAGAGGTTGCGACGCATCCCGACGCTAGGCCTTTCCAGGTGGGCCTAAGCAACGCCGAGCGCCATCGCTGAAGAATCCCTGACGAGCTCGTTATCGATGAAGTACCGACGAGCTCACCACCGACAAAAGAGGCAACGCGAGTCGTCGGCATCTACAGCAGTAACGACGCCCCGAATGAATACGACTTGGACCCGACGAGAGGAACTTCAAGTTGTCGGTCCGTAAGAGCCCACGTTTCTGATTTGCGACGCAGTTAGGCCGGGGCCAGGGTGGCCAGACTTGGACGAGTCAGCGATTGGACTGACTTAGAGACATTAAGGCGGAGTTAGGCTCCGAGATAGATTCTTTTCTGGTAGTTTTGGTATTTAGTCAGAGTTTTGTATTTTGTATTGAGTAAGCATTTTTGTTGAGTTATGTCTTTCGTTTTGAGTGCCTTTAGTTTTGAGTTACGGTTTTAGTGTTGTGTGCCACGTGCTTCTACCGTTCTTGTAAATATTAAATCCTCGTTTGCTGTGCCGCCAGTCGTGTCTCTCCTCCATCGAGAGTAGCGCATGTACGCAACTCTCCGCCTCCCAAGCGAGTAAAGGTGACAAAATATTGGCGAGCCTGCCAGGATTGGTACAGCCTAGTCACCGATACTCGGGAGTTGTAAAGATGGAGTGGGAACGCTTGGCGGCGGTAGAGAAGGATTTAAATATGTCGAAGGAGGAGACGATGGCGTTTTTCAAGTATACGCAACAACGAAAAGAAGAAGAGCACGAACGAGAGCGCGAGAAGCACGAACGAGCACGCGCGGAGCAAGAACAAAAGCACCAAAGGGAAAAAGAAAATTTGGAGTTAAAGATTAGACTAGCGGAGATGAACGCCAGGTCTCGCGAGGGGTCGATTTTCCCTAGTACGGCGTCATCCGACTCTACTTCGCCCAGGCCAAAACACATTTGCCCCATGAAATTGATGGCTCCGTCTGATGAGAGTAGAGATGATTTAGATGCGGATTTGCATCCCATTGAGAGAAAAGCGGTCGGGCAAGGCTGGGCAAGGAATGAGTTGGCTAGCGCCTTAAGCCGGTGTCGAGTAGGTGAGGCGGCTAGATTAGCGGAGCATGCTGCAGCTAAGAAAGCGTACGAGGAACAGAGACAGTCTCTAGAGAAAGAGATAGAGATGCTGCGAGAGAGAGCACACACATTGAAAAGGAAAGAGAGTGAGGCCGATATAGAGATGGAAAACAGGTGTGATAGCGTAGCAGGGTTCCATGACATAAGAGAGGTGCCAGAAGAAGTTGGCAGATTAGAGAGCACCTGTGAAGTCGTAGAGGAGAAGTTCACGACTGGAGAAGTCTTGAGTCAAAAGGACAGGAATAAGAGGATGACTGCCATCCCGACCGAGGTTTGTATACCCAAAGAGCAGAAGAGTGTAATAGAGAAAGAAGTAGCTTCACCTCAGAGTGACAGAGGGTTGATAAGCGATGTTGAGTTCCGGGATAGCCAGGCACCAGACATGACGAAGGATTTAGACTACGAGAAGTAGAAGGTAGTAGAAGGAAAAGTAGCGCCACCCCGGGACGACGGAGCATTAGTGATTGAAGCTTGTGTCAGGGATAACCAAGCATCAGAAATGATATGGCAGTCAACCTCCGAGAGCAATGAGAAAGGTGACGGGTTCCAGAGTTGTCTAAAAGGGGCAGCTTGTAAGGATAGGAAGAACTTGAACGGAATGTGTAAGGGTAGGATAAGCTTGCACAGGACGTTGAAAGCAAGACGGCGTAAGAAGACGCGTGTGCATGAGAATATGGGATGGTCGAGAAGAAAGAATAAGATGGAGAAGCTAGAGTTAAGGCAGAGAGCTTTCAAGCTGCACGAGAAATGTGCCGGCATAAGAGGGAGAAGGAAGCAGAAAGAAAGTAGGCATGCGTGGGAGTTCAGGAAAAGGCGGAAAAAGTGAACGGGTATAACTGGTAGGCTACAAAAGGACTATCGTTTAGGAACGCCCTCGGATAGTTGAATTGTTAGTTGGTGCAATTGTGTGTGAATAACAAGTGTATAGGGGGAGAACATCAGGTACATATGTGTGTGGTGTTTGGATTATTGCAAAATGTGTTTGGATGCGGGATTTATTCATGTAGAAGTGTTTGGGTCTATGAACTTGTGAACATTGCGAACAGTCCAGTGCAGTGCAGTGTGTGGTGTAAGGTGAAATGTGCACGAAAGTGTGGTGATCAGTAATGAGCCCTGAGTATACAAGGAGTGCGCAAGTCAAAGAAGAGTTCAGTTCCCAATAGAGACGGCCAAGAGAAAGAAGTTTTTTGGAAAAAAACTCTTGAAGAGGGGGTCCATGTCACATGTAAGAGGTCGCCTGTGGCGAGAAAAGAAGAGGACGATATAAACAGAGCGTTCCGAACGGCGTGAGCGCGCGAGGCGCGTGAGCCGAGGCGTAATCGAGGGACGAACGGCGCTGTCCGTTGATTATCGACGTGGCTCCGGGCCAGGAAGGTCGCATCGCCAGCTACGCTCTGGCGATGGGAGACTTGGGGGTCTGGCCGAGTCCGTGACGTTGGCCGTCCAAGGTGTGGCCGTCGACCTCGGCAAGTTCGAGCGAGGCTCCTGGACTGGCTGCAGCCTCTCATGGCAGGACCGGGCACCCCAGAGAGGATCCCCCTTCTGCGGCAGACCGGCACGTTCGATTCTCCTCGGGACGCCACGTCGGCACTCACGAAGAGGTTGCGACGCATCCCGACGCTAGGCCTATCCAGGTGGGCCTAAGCAACGCCGAGCTCCATTGCTGAAAAATCCCTGACGAGCTCATTATCGACGAAGTACTGACGAGCTCACCACCGACAAAAGAGGCAACGCGAGTCGTCGGCATCTACGGCAGTAACGACACCCCGAATGAATACGACTTGGACCCGACGAGAGGAACTTCAAGTCGTCGGTCCGTAAGAGCCCACGTTTCTGATTTGCGACGCAGTTAGGCCGGGGCCAGGGTGGCCAGACTTGGACGAGTCAGGGATTGGACTGACTTAGAGACATTAAGGCGGAGTTAGGCTCCGAGATAGATTCTTTTCTGGTAGTTTTGGTATTTAGTCAGAGTTTTGTATTTTGTATTGAGTAAGCATTTTTGTTGAGTTATGTCTTTAGTTTTGAGTTCCGGTTTTAGTGTTGTGTGCCGCGTGCTTCGACCGTTCTTGTAAATATTAAATCCTCGTTTGCTGTGCCGCCAGTCGTGTCTCTCCTCCATCGAGAGTAGTGCATGTACGCAACTCTCCGCCTCCCAAGCGAGTAAAGGTGACACGTGGGCGGCTTCACGCTGCCGGCGCTGCTGAGCCCACTAATGTTATATTCTAGTACATTGTACCACGGGTCTACTTTCGTGATGCTGAGCTGCTACTGTTCTTGCTTTGCAAGTGGAGACAGCAACACCCGCGCAAACCTCGGTAACAAAGAAGTACGTGGGGCCGAAACATGTGCAGGAATCACAAGTTCGGCCTTCGGCGTTGTCCATATTTTTGCAGGAAGAAAGCAGGCCCACGAGTGTAGAAGGATGTATATTTACAAGCGAAGAAATATGGCGTTCAGGCAACGGCCAGAGACTTCATCTTCCTCTCGTTCGCGTCACCTTCTTCTTTCCCTTCACCGTAACATCACCCTCCCGGTGGGGTTAGCTCCGTCCCGGTGCAGGTTATGGAGCGTCGCTTAATGGGGAGACATAGGGCTTGAGCCTGGCGACGTGAACAACATCGCTGGTGACGTTGGGGGACACTGAAGGCTGACCGACTGGGGCGATCTCGTATGTCACGTCGGACAGTTGTCGTAAGATCTGGTATGGTATGGGAAAGGAGTTTTTCCGACAAGCCGACTCGACGTGAAGGCATCCAGAGAAGGACAAGGGAACCAGATGAAAAATGGTGGTCTCGGTGCCGAAGGTCGTAGCGTCGTTTTTGAGAAGCTTGCGAGACTGTGAGGCGATGACGGGCGACCTCTCGGGCCTGGGCGGCTAAGGCAATAGCATCGCGAGCGTAACCAGTGCTGGGTGATTGTACTGCGGAAGGTAGCAACGTGTCCAAGGACAAGGTGGGGTCGCGGCCATACAAAAGGTAAAATGGGGAGAATCCGGCAGTATCGTGACGGGACGAGTTGTATGCGAAAGTGATGTACGGTAAAGCGACGTCCCAGTCGCGGTGATCGTCGGAAACGTACAGGGCCAGCATTTCGGTTAGTGTGCGGTTGAGTCGTTCGGTGAGGCCGTTCGTTTGAGGGTGGTATGCGGTAGCGAGCTGGTGTTCTGTAGAACAGGAGCGGAGCAGATCATCGACGACCTTCGAGAGAAAGTAGCGGCCGCGATCCGTGAGTAACTGGCGAGGGGCGCCGTGGTGCAGGATGACGTCGTATAGTAGGAAGTCGGCGACATCTGTAGCACAGCTGGTTGGCATCGCTCGTGTAATGGCATATCTCGTGGCATAATCTGTTGCTACAGCAATCCATTTGTTTCCTTTCATAGAAATAGGAAAGGGGCCAAGGAGGTCGAGGCCCACACGGAAGAAGGGCTCCGTAGGGATAGCAATTGGTTGAAGCAAACCAGCAGGAGGCATAGCAGGCGTCTTGCGGCGCTGACACAGGTCGCAAGAAGTGACATAACGGCGCACAGAGCGATAAATGCCGGGCCAGAAGAAGCGGCGCCGCAGGCGGTCGTAAGTACGAGTGATGCCCAGATGTCCAGCAGTAGGAGCGTCGTGAAGTTGCTGGAGCACGGCCAGTCGAAGGTGCTTTGGAACGACTAGGAGCAGCTCCGGGCCATCAGGACGAACACTACGACGGTATAAAGTTCCATCGCGCAAGGTGAACACCTGCAGAGACGGGTCATTAGGCGAGGAGCTGAGGCGTTCCATAAGTGTTCGAAGAACAGGATCTTGGCGTTGCTCGTCGCCAATATGGAGAAAGCCGGAGAGAGACAGAATACTGATGTCCGAGTCTGCATCGGTATCGTCCGGTTGATCCACGGGATTGCGGGACAGGCAGTCAGCGTCTTTATGCCGGCGCCCTGACTTATACGTAATAGAAAATGTATATTCTTGTAGACGCAATGCCCAACGTGCAAGTCGTCCAGTTGGGTCCTTCAAAGAGGAGAGCCAGCAGAGGGCGTGATGATGGGTTACGACGCAGAAGCTCCGACCGAAAAGGTACGGCCGAAATTTCGCGACCGCCCATACAAGCGCGAGGCATTCCCTCTCAGTGATGGAGTAATTTCGCTCGGGCGTGGAAAGAAGGCGGCTGGCGTAAGCGATGACACGGTCGTGGCCCTGTTGACGTTGAGCGAGGACAGCGCCGATGCCATAACCACTCGCGTCAGTTCGTACTTCAGTAGGCGCAGAAGGGTCAAAGTGTGACAGAATCGGGGAGGTTGTAAGCCGCTCGATCAGGGTAGAGAAGGCTTGCTCCTGCAGTGGTCCCCAAGAGAAAGAGGCATCTTTCTTAAGAAGGTCAGTGAGAGGGCGAGCGATGTCGGCAAATTGTTTCACAAATCGCCGGAAATAAGAGCATAAGCCCAGAAAACTACGGACATCGTTTGTGGAACAAGGTACAGGAAAATTGCGCACAGCATGGACTTTCTGTGGATCAGGTTGGATTCCGGCGGCGTTTACGAGATGGCCGAGCATGGTAATTTCACGGCGACCGAAATGGCACTTGGAGGAGTTTAGCTGAAGGCCAGCCCTGCGAAACACAGAGAGTATGGTCGTGAGGCGCCTCAGGTGGCTCTCAAAGTTTGACGAAAACACAATCACATCGTCGAGGTAACAGAGGCATGTAGACCACTTCAAGCCGCGCAGCAGAGAGTCCATCATGCGCTCGAATGTAGCTGGCGCATTACATAATCCAAAGGGCATGACTTTATATTGGTACAGACCGTCCGGTGTGACGAAGGCGGTTTTCTCGCGGTCCATCTCGTCGACGCTAATCTGCCAATAGCCGGAGCGGAGGTCAATTGATGAAAAGTATTGGGATCCGTGAAGGCAGTCAAGAGCGTCGTCAATGCGAGGCAGGGGATAAACATCCTTCTTTGTTATCTTGTTGAGGTGACGGTAGTCAACGCAGAAGCGCCACGAGTTGTCTTTTTTCTTTACTAAGACAACCGGTGATGCCCACGGGCTACTGGAAGGTTCAATGATGTCCTTGTCCATCATCTTGTCAACCTCTTTCTGGATTATGGCCCTTTCTGTTGCGGAGACACGATATGGCCGCCTATGAATGGGGCTGGCGTCACCGGTGTTGATGCGATGCGTGACAACAGATGTCTGACCAAGTGGACGGTCGTCCAAATCAAAGATATCCCGATAAGATGACAGGAGGTGACGAAGAGCTGTTCTTTGCTCGGAAGGAAGGTCAGGGGCGATCATCTTACAAACATCGTCCGCAGGCGTCGAGCACGAAGGAATGGGTGACAAAGGTGCGTTGGTACTCAGGAAGGATTCGGAGGCCAAAGAAGAAATCTCAAATTCATCCAAAGGAGTGATAAGTGCGACGGCAATGCCGTGTGGCAGCACATGCGTCGAAAATCCAAAATTGAGGATGGGCACCCGAGCGCAGTTTTCGAGGATCCGGATTAAGGTGCTCGGTAGGGCAATATTTCGTGACAAAACCACGTCAGTAAGCGGAGACACGACGTACTCGCCATCACGTACTGGAGGACAGGGCGTCAGGAGGACATTGGTAGCCGCCTGTGGAGACAGCCGTGCAAACTCAGCAGAACATAAGCGGGGTGAAGCACAAGTTGTTGCGTCTGCGTCGGCAGGAAGCGGCAGATCCAGCTGTACAACACCTGCGGAGCAGTCAATTTGGGCAGAGTGTTTCGAAAGGAAGTCGAGGCCGAGAATTAGGTCGTGTGGACAGTGCTCGAGGACGATAAATAAAACAACGCTATAATGGCCCGCAATGGTCACACGTGCTGTGCACATTCCAAGAACAGGTGAAGTACTCCCATCGGCGACTCGCACAGTGCACGGTACGGCGGGAGTCAGAACCTTTTTGAGCCTTCGGCGGAGAGCAGCGCTCATAACTGAAAGCTGCGCTCCTGTGTCAACGAGAGATGTGACAGGAACACCATCAACTTCAATGTCCAGTAGGTTTCCACGTGTAGGCAGGGTCAACAGAGGATTTGTGGGCCGGGTCGGAGTTGCAGCTTCACCTCCAGGAGCTGCACCGCCTAGTTTCCCGAAGGGAAGCGACCGGTTGCAGATGGGGACGAAGAGCGGTGAACGAGAGGCGAACGGGACCGACGGCCTTGCGGAGACGGGGAGCGGCTGGATCTTGGTGGGGCACTGTCGGCGTTGATGTTCCGAGGCGGCGTGTAGGGCGAGAAAGTGCGATTCTCTGGTACTTGGCGGTAGTGACTCGGAGAGGACCACCGAGGAGACGACGACCAGCGATTACGGCAATGACGGGCGATGTGTCCAATACCGGAACAATTAAAACAGATGGGTCTGTCATCCAGTGTGCGCCAGTCAGCGGGGTTTCGGCGGAGTGGCGGGAAGCTTTGCGTCTGGGAGCGAGCGGCCGGAGAAATCTGGTAGGTGTTCGTATGGCGGACCGAGCAGAGAGATGGAATGCCCAAACTCGCTATTTCTTCCCGAACGACCGCTTGTATAAGCGAGATAGCGGGCACACTTTCCCGACAGTCGGAACGAAGTGGAGCCGGAGCCATGGCCTCAAGCTCACGGCGAACGATACGCGTTAGATCTTCTGATCCTGTCGGCTGAACGAACCGCGGCGGGTCTGCGCACGAAGATGTCGCGGCGGTATTGGGCAGCCTGTCGAAATGTTGAGGGACGCGGCGGCCTTTCGCTTGTTCGAAGCGCCTGCACTCCTTTATAATTCCATCCACAGTGGCACAATCCTTACACATCAGGAGATTGAAGGCGTCGTCTGCAATACCTTTTAGTATGTGACCAATCTTGTCCGCCTCGGTCATGGTGTTATCAGCCTTGCGGCAGAGAGCCAGCACATCCTGTATGTACACGACATAGGATTCTGTGGACGTCTGAGCGCGGCATGCAAGTTCTTTTTTTGCTGCCAACTGACGACCGACAGGTCTGCCAAACAGGTCACGCATTTTTTCTTTGCAGACATCCCAGCTTGTTAGGTCAGCTTCATGCGTATCGTACCATTGCTTCGCAGTTCCTTTCAGATAAAACATGAGGTTTGCTAGCATCATTGTTGGACCCCACCTGTTGTTGTCGCACACTCGTTCGTACATCACAAGCCAGTCCTCGACGTCGGTGTTGTCCGTGCCACAAAATGTCCCCGGGTCCCGCAGATGAGTGAGGATGACCGTTGGCGTGGACTGCTGAGGCGTTGTCGGTTGTGTCGGTTGATCTGCCATTGTGGCGGCAGGTAGATGACGTCCACTGCGAAGTTCCGTGATTGTACCCAGCACCTTCCACCAAAATGTTGCAGGAAGAAAGCAGGCCCACGAGTGTAGAAGGATGTATATTTACAAGCGAAGAAATATGGCGTTCAGGCAACGGCCAGAGACTTCGTCTTCCTCTCGTTCGCGTCACCTTCTTCTTTCCCTTCACCGTAACAATATCACGCATTTGAGCACCATCGAAACGCACAGCTGAGTTTTCGATGTGCCACATGGGGAACGCATGCGAACAAGCCAGCAGCCGCTGCTGTTGCCAGCTTCAGCTTTGTGAAATGGCTGTGTTTAGCCACGGTTTCTTAATTTCTGGTTGGTCGATTTTGTAGGGGCGGGGCTCACGGCGACGGTCGCCAGCGACCCGTTCTTGCGGGGATAATGATTCGGAAACTTTCTCCTCTGACGAAAAACGGTGCCGTGATGATGATGCGACGGAGCGCTTGACGGCTGTTTGAATGAGGCCTAACAGTATGTAGTAAAAACCACCTTGAAAAGCGATTATTTCCCATACATGTGGGACATAATCTGTGGGTCTCGGGAGGATATGCTTGGTATTTGTGGCCAGTATAGCACAAATGGCGACGACCACGCGCTGCTTTCATTATGAAAGCTCATTCCTTAAAAAAAGTTATCCTTCTTATAAGGTAAATTCTGCACGTCTCATTTTTCTGATCGTGAACGGGGGTTGGGGGCATGCTATGTTTTTCTTTTATGAATCACCGGCATGTTACATTTAGGTTTGCCAACATTCAGGTGCGCATTCACGTGCAGTTGTTTTAAGCCAGCGAAAATTGGGTGCGTGTTAGATTTGGGGCTGTGTTGGAATCGGGTAAATACGGTAATGTTTGTTTTAGCCAAGATACACGCATCAGTGCCTATGGCTTTGCTGCTTTGGTTGAGAGGCCAAATTTCTTTTTTCTCAATACCTTACTACAGTTTAGAGCATTGCCTTTGAGCACCAAGGTGCTGTTATGGCCGTGTTGCAAATTGTGTTCAACATTGTGTGTTTGTGTTGAAATCGCTGTGTGGTTTGCAGATGGAGCTGGAGCGGGCAAAGACACAGCTCCAGTCGATGCTGCTTATGAACCTGGAAGCGCGTCCGGTCATGTTTGAGGACATAGGACGACAGGTTCTCGCCAGCGGTCATCGCAGAGATGCCGACTACTACATTTCGGAGATAAGTGAGTTGATTGTGTTAGGGCAGTGATGTCACATAGAGATGACCTAGCACAAGACACTCGTTCGGTAAGCGAAGCTACTATCCCTGTGTGCACAGTTTGTTGCACACAAGGGATAACAAGGTCATGATCACCTTTGTCATAACATTACAATTTTCATATTGTTACGGGCTATTCTGTTAAGAGAGGGTTTATTGGGACACGACGTAACAGACGGTCTTGAGCGCTAGCCTAGGTTCCATGATCCCTTGGCAAAAAAACGTCCTTTTCTTCCACCCCTCTTATCTGTGTCCCACTAGAGCTCATGGCACATACCCGAATAACACAAGACTTTCACGCTTGTAACACATCCCCTTGCGCAGACGAAGCCCACCGGGCAAGTCAAACAGCATCTCAAGAGGTAAAGGGCTTCAAGCGGGCAACATGAGTCACTTCAGTCTTTGAAGAGCGTCAACCATTTGAATGGAGGCGCGCTATACGGTAATTCAATTCGCTTATATGCTCTAGAATAACATAAGGTCCAACATAGTGTGCCAGTAGTTTTTCGCACAATCCACGTTTTCTTGTTGGTGTCCATAGCCACACTAAGTCACTTGGATCATATGTGACGTGTCGGCGTCGGCGGTCGTAATGTGCCTTTGAGCGATCTTGTGAAGCAAGAGTGCGTAAATAAGCAAGGCGTCGGGCTTCTTCTGCACGACAGATGGTCTCAGATATGCAGGCATCATCGTGGTTCATAAATTGGAAAATCGTATCAAGGGTATAATGTGGCGGCCGGGCGTAAAAAGAAGGGCCTGTAGCCGGTAGTTTCGTGCATAAGTAACGAAAGGTAGAACACTGTCCCAGTTCTTGTGATCTGTTGAGACGTACATGGACAACATGTTCGTGAGAGTTCTGTTGGTGCGTTCCGTAAGGCCGTTCGTTTGGGGATGGTACGGCGTAGAATGTCGAAAACAACATAGACGAAGCATCTCTTCCACGACATCTGCAGTAAACTGTCACCCACGATCGCTAATAATGACTTTAGGAGGCCCGTGTCGCAGAATAATAAATCGTAGCAAGAAAAGGCACACGTCGGCTGCAGTGCATGTCTCTCCCAGACTTTGAGCTCTTTGGGCAAGCGTTCACTCCGCACGTTTCTTTTTTGCATCAGAGTCGCGAAAACATTTTCCTATTTCCTCAACAAACCATTCCCATGTTGTTGAAGACTTTTCGTGATTCTCGAACCACATCAGTGCAGTTTCTCTCATAAATAGGACAACGTTGTCAAGCTTGGTGACCGAGTTCCAGTTGTTATATCGGCTCAACCGATTGTAGTGCGTAAGCGACTCGTCCACGTCTTCTCCCGCTCTTCCTGCGAACGAGCGTGGTTCCATGTAATGTTGTGTGGGTGCAGCTGCCGTTGACCCTTGCGCGGTTGAAACTGGCGCTGGGTCTGGTCCTCCGTGCTGTGGCATGATGACGGTTGTCGGCGAGAGACCGGCAAGGCGGCGGCTCCGGCGAAATTCAAGCGCTTGGGACTCCGTAGTACGTCGACGCCGTGTACCCAACACCTCCACCACTCTGTTACGGGCTATTCTGTTAAGAAAGGGTTTATTGGGACACAACGTAACCGACCGTCTTGAGCGCCAGCCTAGGTTCCGTGATCCCTTGGCAAAAAAACGTCCTTTTCTTCCACCCCTCTTATCTGTGTCCCACTACAGCTCATGGCACATACCCGAATAACACAAGACTTTCATGCTTGTAACAATATAGTGAGGGAGTGAAGGTGATAGTAGCATGGGTAGCTTTGTGGTCACCAATTTCTCATTAATTTTTACATTAGTGAAAGGCTGTCAAGGTGTTTAGTCAAAATAGAATGTAGGGGTGCACGAATACCAAATAGTAGATTTCAAATCGATTATCGAATCAAATCAAGAAAAAAAAAACTGAATATCGAATCAAATATAAGAAATTCTATCGCAAAGTTTAATGCTTACAAATTTTGGGCAAGAAAACATAGTGCTGCACATTCTCGGGAGTCTCCTAGCACTGTGTAACAAAAATGTAGCAAGCTGTCAGCAATCAAGACATACAGTACAGCCTACTCTTAAAGGAAATGCCAAACTTGTATTCCAGTGCTGATAATATTTATTTCTTTATTAATAGAATTTCTGTTGAACAGAAACAAGCATTCGTGTTTTCTTTCCTCTGAAACTAATGAATCAGGGACATTCTCTTGTACTGAATATCAGTGAGGTTCTCAGTTTAATAGTGAACCTGTGTTTTGTACCAATATTTTATTTATTGCACAGAAAATGTTTCTTTCCAGTTTTTAAAATACAGAAGGGCTAAACCAACTTTACGGCAGTTGGGTTATCTAACGCCTATTTGTGCGACTGACGAAAGAATCACGCATCATGTGAATAGATCACTGCTCCGCGCGTAGCCGGCGCCGAAGCTAAACAGCAGGTGCCGTTCGCGCCGTTTCGTTGTCAGGTGCGGTGTGATTTGCTACCTGTCAAAGAATCTGAAATCTGGATGGTGACGGCAAGTTCGCGCAACACTCACTAATGAACCTTGTACTGACGGAGGCGGCCCCGGCCGTTCCAGCGCCATTCTGCGAATTGCAGAGTTCAGGAACTGTGTGCGTGCGATCCCTGCATCGAGCCCATGTCGGCAAGCGATTGCAGTGACTTGAAGTCCGCTACTGCGTCAACCGGGGTGGCCCGTCCACAGCGCATTCGGCGCTCCTTTCGCTTCGCGGCGCACCCGACATGCAGCAATGCATGGGTCTCTACACCAAATATATTGTCACGCGGTAGTGACAGTGAAGAATACAGCAGCAAAACTGTGAATGATGAAACTAACATTTTATCGGGTGAACTTGTGCCCAGAAAAGCAAGTGACACTCAAAGCACAATGATAGCACAGTCGGCAATCGTTGAAAATCGTCGAAACGCGTCGGCTTTTGTACATGATTCGTCGAAGGTTCAAGCGTAATTGCTGGTGCCCACGTATCTTCCAGAAAGTACTACACCATTCGCGTCGAGCATACAATCAGATTACACGAGGTTCGGTGACAATAGACAATGGATAAAACTATGGATAACATTCGAGAAACTTCTGATACATGCAGGCGTGTCCTGCACCGAGCGATTACATTTGACATTTGTTAGCCGGTGAAAAACGATCACCGGAGAAAGATAAAGCACATATGTCAGTGCCCCCTTTGCATCGTCGCGATGGTGCAAACACCCAGCAGCAGCACAAAACAAAAGCACCCCTAGTAACGAAGAACAACAAAGAAACGAATATCCCGAAGTTCGTCAGCAGATGTAGAAAGGCTCAAGATGCACCATGTGGACGACTTCAGGTCATGTGCAGTGCCGCTGTGACTGCGAAATGCCATCTGGCACGACCTCGTAGTCCAGTAGCCAATAAGTTGGATGATCTTGTAGGGTCCGAAATAGCGGCATAAAAGCTTCTCGCTAAGTCCTCGTCAGCGTATTGGTGTCCACACCCAAACACGGTTGCCGGGCTGGTATTCCACGTAGCATCGTCGAAGATTGTAGTGTGGGCTGACCGTCCTTTGCTGGCTTTTGGTGCGCAGGCGGGTAGGTTGTCGTGCTTCTTCGGTGCACTGCAGATAGCCGGTGATGTCGAGATTCTCTTCGTCGGTAACGTGTGGCAGCATGGCGTCGAGAGCTGTCGTCGGGTTCGTTCCGTAAACCATTCTTGAACGGCGTGATCTGCATTGTTGTTTGCACCACGGTATTGTAAGCGAAAGTTGCGTAGGAAAGGACCGCATTTTAGCTATGAGAAAAAAGAACCATATACAGTAAAACCTCGATAATTCGAACTCGGTTAATTCGAAATTTCGGTTAATTCGAAGAAATTGAGCGGTCCCGTCATTCTCAATGCAAATTCTACCGGATAATTTGAATGGCCCGCGCGGCTCTATTCGGATAATTCGAAGTTTCCGGCTAGTAGCAACGTGCGGCGGTTAGGTTAGGGCGCTCCGTAAAGTCGCCAACCGATTTTCCGAGCTCGTGGGGACTGAAAAATAGTCCGGAAAGCTCGTTCGGCCGAAAAAAAAAGTCATTAGTGCGGCTTTAAAAAAAATCTTTAATAATGCCCTGCCTCATACTACGCTTGGAGAGGATCGACTTGCTTGGATTTGCGCAGCAATGACGTCGTCTCCGTGTACAGTCGACACGAACGCCACCGCGTTGGCGATCTCCGCCAACGGAGTTCGCCCTGGAGATCCAAGAAACGAGCTTCGCACCGCTTAGCTCTCGCGAAGGTACAGGAGGTAGCGCCGATCACTGAGACATGGGTCTCCGCGACACCTGCTCGGTGTACACGCCACGTTCAAAATAGCAACCGAAACTTGAGAGAAAAAACTCACTTAAATAACACGCGTGGTGTCAGCGCGCACGAGCGAGCGCGGCCTCCGCAGCCCACAGCGAGCGAAGGTTCGTGCGGTCTATCGCTGCGAGCGGCGAGAGCACAGCCCATACGAAAGGTCGGAGCCGTCTGGAGATCGCTTTCAAGATACGCTGCGCGCGAGAAACCGCTCCGGCGCTAAGTACGCAGTTGTTAGAAGAGTAGAAGTCGCCCGAGGGAGGAAGTCGCCTCCGCCGTGCGTTCGCTCTCCATGAAAGCGCGCGTCCCCCGCGCGCTGTCACTCGCACATACGGCGGGCGCGCGGCGATGATTTTATCTCCCTTGGACTTTGTATGGATCCTCAGGGCGGCGACGCCGACGGCGAAAATCCGCTTGAAGTGTCCATATAATTGCTGTCGCAAAAAAAAAAAAAAAAAAAAAAAATCCCACAATAAATGGTTACAACGATGGCATGGCCTCCGAGACTGGAGGATTGCGCGAGCTCTCTGTTGATAGCGCGCGTTCTAATCTTGGAGGCTATACAGCGAGTCACTGGAATTCAAGCCAGTGCAAAATCCAACATGGCGGCCTCCAAGATTGGGTAGCGCGGCTAGGAAAGAGCGATTTAGTCCGCAAAATCGAACTTTGGGGTCTCAATTCGTCCGAAAAATTGGGTGCGAAAATGCATGAACTCAATGGGAACCCTGATGGTGCATTTTTGAAGTCCGGAATATCCACTAAGTCCAAATTTTTGGAGTCAAGCACCACCACGCCCGCTTTCGCGGCAGTTATCGATTCCGTGAACATCGTCCGCAACTTTGTTGAGTGCAGTGCGGGTGATATTTGTATGCTACGTTTTTTTGAGCCAGCTGGAGAGCATGGCACTAGGGGCGGCGAACCAGCGCGCCAAGTAATCCCGCATCGGTGATTACTTTGAGTAATTTTTCTCGGACATGGAAAATAAAGGTGATTTCTTTTTGCGGCAAGTTCTTTCTTGTTTTTTTTATTATTCATTTCGGTTAATTCGAAAATCCGCTTAATTCGAAGAATTTTCGCGGTCCGGCGACCTTCGAATTATCGAGGTTTTACTGTAACGATATGTTATTCACCGCATATCGGATATAACGATTGAAATTTTGCTTCTGGGCGGTGTTTTTCATGCAGAATAATCGTGAAAATTGCATTCCTACGTTGCCCTTAACTGAGACGGGGTGAAAAGTTTGCCTACGCAAGTTCATATCTGCCGCCATTACCGGGCAGCATCCCGCCCGCGCACCGATTGTGAAAGCCACGAAGAGCATCGCAAGTTGGTGCAGCATGCAAAAGATGGCGTCAGCTGCTTCGCCCCAGCTAGAGTCATTGGAATTTTTTTCCAGTGACTCTAGCCCCCGCCCCGGCGGTCGTGCGAGGCGAGGGTGGAAGAAAGGCGATAAGCGAAGGCAACGCCTCCTCTGGCGAGGGGCGCCTGCGCTCGCTGCCGCGCTCTCTCTCTCAACAGAAGCAGCGGCAGGTGCGCCCCTTGAGACGAAACTGATTTTGCAGGAGGGGGGAAAAAGCGATAAGCAAGCAGCGCCTGCGCGGCCTACGCTCCCTTTACAATCTCCCTCTCTCAGCAAGCGCGGAAATGCACCGCGGAAGCAGCAGGAGGTGCGCCGACAAAGTGCAAAGCTGCATCTCTCGAGACAAAGCTGCAAATTTTGCAAGACTCGAAGTACGAGCTCGCGCAGTGGATGATATTGACGATTATGAAAACCGGGAGCGCAACGATCATGAAGGCTAGAAGCAGTGTCCATGCCGATCAACCGAAAAGGCGGACTTCGTGCGCCACGACGAAACCCCCAGGGGCGAAACCCCCAGGGGTGAAACCAACACGGTGGTGTCTGAACTCTAGGAGCACATCGCTACTAACGATGAAATAGGTGGTGCTTCGATGGAGAAGCTTCTGAGTGCAAATAGTGCTGCCTTGTTCCGCGAAGAGAACTCCGACGGGGCGATTGTTGCCACGGCGGCGTTGTGCGACGGAGGCGACGACAGCAGCAGCAGTGACGACGAGATTGACAATGGCTCGTCTTTGACAGCGACCCCAAGGTTCAACCAAAGTGCAGTGTCGTCGATCGAGTCGCTCATTGAATTCATGCACGCTAAATTATAGCCGGGCGCGGGATGAATTTGGACCGGTGGCGCCTTCATGCGGCGGCGCCACGAAAGTAATGGCATGTGGCCGCCGGGCCGCGCGCAGCTGGCGCTGCCGTGAAACCACGTCTGATCAAACATGATGCGTTTTCGGGTGCACCAACAGTTACTGAAACATGACTGAAGCTGGTTAGGCCATTCAATTCAATCGTTGTTCATTGCGGCATCGCGTTTTTCGGGCGGAAAGTCTGTATATGTGCGGTCTGTATATAGGCAGCAGCGCGTTCAGCAGTTGAAACGCGATACTCGAATCGCATGGTCGCCAGCGCTTTTTGCACTGACTGTAAGCGCTGGGGACCCCAAACTGATGCATTGTGGTGTAGAGTGAAAGCGAGAACCTTCCTAACGCATTATGACTGCATTTGGTCCCAAGGCCCCTGAAGGTGGCTCGAAAAAAGAAAAAACCTGTGGCTCGAAAAAAGAAAAAAAACGGCGGCAGCCGCGCGCTGCCAGTGCTTCAATCGCTGTGCACTGTACATTTCCGACGCTGATTTGGTATAGTGTAGTTGCTCTAACGTTAATAAAAGAGCCGTTCATACGCAAGAGCTTCGTGTCCCACTTGCCTGTCTTCGCCTCCGCAGTGTAACGGCTCCGGAGCTTGGGAACCGAAGGCGAACACTCAGATTTGTCGTCATTTTGCCATCTTATCAGTGTATCAGTCTTCCTTTTAACGTACATTTTCCTTCCTAGCAATTCCCAACTCTGGTTGCGTCCGGCTGTGCTGTGCATCGACGGCGAACACCAACGCAGTGGCGTGTTCACACTCGCCGCCACCGACGGCTCCCGTCGTGCTAAGCTATATAAAATGGGCCGTGACTGAAGATTGGGCTAGTTTATAAGCAATTAAGAATGGGGAAGCATTGCAAAGATAAAAACTACAATGGACAGAGAGCGGGAACTTACTGACACATGTGCGATTGGCGAAAGAGCTCAAAAAACAAAATAAGGAATACGTATGTCTCCTTTTTTTTTCTGTCCATAATTTTTGTGTCATTCGCATATTTCCATGATTAAATACGCGGTAATGTTAAAGCGCAAAGCAAAATAGCATGTGGAATATAACTGCCGGAGTTCCACGTCTTAGCTTGCCGCGGTGAGCTCCGTTCGCATGGTGCATTTGCATCGCAATTTGCGCTCGTTTTCTGCATTATATACTACCTGATGCCACGAATGTGATCTGCCTCGTACAAGTGACGACCTTTCTCAAAAGCAGACACACGAAAATGCGTTTTCCCGTGCGTCGGCCCTTAAAACCCGCAGTGCCAAATCACACGGAAGCACCGAGCGCCGTCGTCCCGTCGTCTGCTTCACATGCCAGTGCTCCGACAGCTGCCGTTCGTGGCGCTGTTCACCAGCATATCGCCGGCGCGCCGCTGGCGCCTTACGACGGCCGCCCGGTGCCTATAGCCGCCAGTGTTCGCGCAGCAGATGGCCGCGATGCACATGGCGGTTGTGAACCCGAAACTTCCGCGAAAGCAAGTGCAGATTTCTATTTCAGCATGCCGAACGATTGAGAGGCTATTTAGAGGTATAATTAAACGTTTTATTTTTCACGGCCTATTTTCTACGACGTCGATTTTTTTATCGCAAGTGGCAGTTTCGGTTTCGGGACTGCAAAGGTATATTCGGCATTTTTTTTTTTCGGCAGTCCAGATATAGCGATGATCGGTTATAACGATAGGATTTCTCATTTTCCTCGATATCGTTATAAGTGGACTGCACTGTATATGGGAGGGTCTTATTCAGGTGCTCTGTAAGGCCATTCGTCCGCGGGCAGGAATTGGTTGTTCTAGGGTGACTTTGCTGGCTGTATTACAGGATGGCTTGAGTAAGCTCCGCCGTAAGAGCAGTTCCTTTGTAGGTTATCAGGACTTCCTGGGCACCATGTCATAACAGGATGTTCTCAACGAAAAATTTCACCCCTTTGGTCGTGGTCGGTACCTGTGGGGAGGGCTTTTGTTTCGGCATAGCGGGTAATGTCGTTGGTAGCCATGACAATTCACTTTTTCCTGGATATTGACATCGGAAATTGTCTTAACAAGTTCATTCCGATCTGCTAGAATGCGCTAGGGACAATGTCAGTGTTACCTTCCAAGTACTCAGCAAGGCTTTTACTTCCGGGTCTGCTTGTTGCTGTTCAGCGAAGTATTCCGCGCTTATTGTTCCCAGGGAAGGCATCTTCGTCTTGCGGCGGCGGGTCAATGGGGGCATGCGATAGGCAGTCGGCATCAGAGTGCTTCTGTCCGGACTTGTACACGACGGTGATGTCAAATTTCTGAAGTCTGAGACTCGCATCATTTGAGGCATCCTGAACGGCCCTTTAAGTTTGCCAGCCAACACAAGGATAGTGGTCGCTTACGACATTGAAGGGCCTGCCATATTGGTAAGGGTGGAATTTAGTGGTAGCCCAAATGATGGCAAGACATTCCTTTTCTGTCTCAAAATAATTGGCATCTGCTTTCGAGAGCGACTGGCTAGCGTAAGCCATGGGACCCTTTCAAATCTGTCTTTCCTTTGGACTAGGACGGCACCGAGGCCTAGGCTAGGGTGGCCCGAGGCCTAGGCTACTTGCTTCGGTGTAGATTTCGGTGTTGTCATCTTGATCGAAGTACGGAAGTACTGGTGGGGATTGCAGGTGTCGTTTAAGCTCTTCGAATGCTTCGATTTGCGGCGTTTCCCACTTGAACTTGATGTCAGATTTTGTGGGATATGTCAGTGGCTCGGCGATGTGTGAAAGGTCTTTGAAGTGCCTGTAATAGGCACACAGGCCAAAAAATCTGCACAGTCCCTTCTTGTCGGCAAGTTGTGGAAGTCAGTGATGGAATATGTCTTTTGCGGATCAGGATGGACTCCAAATTTCCTGATGATGTGGCGCAAGAACAGAAGCTCATCGTAAGCGAAGCGACACTTTTCCGGCTCCAGAGTGAGGCCTGATGACTTCATGACCTCTAGTACTGTCCCAAGCCGCCTAAGGTGATTGTCGAAATTCCCTGTGAAGACAACGACATCATACAAGTAGACAAGACAGGTCTGCCACTTTAACCTTGCTAATACAGTATAGACCACTTATAATGTAACGGCTTATAGCGCAGGACCGGATACAATACGTTTTTTTCAGACTCCTGTTAATTTTTTCATAGCACTCTATGTATACGCGTATCGCTTATAGTGCAGTTGCAGGACACAAAATACCGTTTGCAGTGCGGCTGTCTGGAAGTTCGGCAGTCAACCTAGACGGCAAAGGCTCCCCTCAAGCCATAAAAACCGTATTTACTCGAATATAACGCGCACTTTTTTCCGATAAAATAGGTCCAAAAATTGTGTGTGCGTTAGAATCGAGTACGACCCTAAATCTGCGTTACCATATAGCCGTCGGCATTTCAAAATGGCCGCCTCGCTCGCGCGTCGAGCCTAGCTACCGTAGCTTCCTCCATGTGCTGCAGTACACGTGCTTAGGCAATAGCTAGTCTACCATCTGTCTTCACAATCTCTGCGTCTGCTCTATCAGCATGAAGTACCGAGTTCATCATGATGCCTGCATTTAAAAGGAAAGTGATCATGTGTGCGAGACGGACGGAAACCGGGCCACATCACAGGCATTCAGAAAATCGGAAACTTGCGTTCGGGACTGGCGCAAACAGAAAGAGAGGATTTTCGCCAGCAAAGCAATGCAGAACGGTTTCAGTGGACCGAAGCAGGACATAATTTGCGATGATCCACTTCGGCGATACGATCGCCTTGGCCCTATCTTGAAAGCAATCTGCGACGGGGAAGGTCCGCCGCGCGCCATGTTTTTGCCGCTTATAGGTTGCGTTGAAGCGAGAGGCATGATAGCACGAAGGTCAATTCGCTCGCTGGGCTTCGTCACTCGAGCGTCTTGACAGCTCGTTTCCACAGTCAACAAGCATGATGTGTTCATGTTTGCTTGTGCGCGCGTGACACCGTGCTTGTTAACTTATTTAGTAAGCAAATACGGAACCTAGAGCACTGTGACAGCGACGGCAGAAATGTGCCTGGAGTGTCCATTATCGCAATAAAATAGTTGTTTTGGTTATACAGTTAAACCTGAATATAACGAAATTGACAAATTCCCGAAAAACTTTGTTATAAAGAGGATTTCGTTATATGCAGGTTCAGCACGAAAATTCGAAAAAGAAACACTTACCATATTTACTTGATTCTAACGCGCCCTCAATTGTAATGCGCACCCGTTTTCCGTTTTCGTCGAAGCACTCATCTTTAGAATGTCACACCAGGTACCGGATGCGTGGACGCGTGTCATTTCGCACAAGCGCGAGGCATCGGAAACGAAGAGCGAGCGTCACGATGGCGTTGTAGCGTCGTATAGTGTTACAGTAGAACTCCGCTGTTACGTTCCCGGGGGGCTGCGTTTTCCCGGCTGTTAGGTCGTTTCGGCCGGTCCCGGCACAGCTCCCATAGAACCCAATGCATTGGTAACCCCGCTCTTGCGTCGCACCTGTGGGACCGTTCCCGCATCATACGTTGCGAACTGCCACCCCGCGCCGGCCCGAGCGGCCATTTTGACTTTTCATGTCGCTTGGCTTGGTGGCTTGACGATGGCATTGGCCGCCCAAAGTGCCGGGGGCGACAACTATGACGTATTTTCGGTTTTCGCCAGCAAAAGTATGGCCCTTGAGATCCGTGTTTGCTACATAAAGATGGTGTCTATGACGCGTTGTGGCCCTAAAATTGATTTTGGCTTATAGATATCCCGTATAAACTCCAAGGGCGATAACGCAGTCGCCGCGCGCCGTATGCTATATGTGCGAGTGAAAACGTGCGAGGGGAGCCGACGACCGCGTCTAATCTCGCGCGCGCAAGAAAAGCAGGGAGGAAGTGCGCCCTTTTCCGTTGCGCTCGAGGCACCAGCAAGCGAGCGAGGGGGGAGGGATAGCGGGGTGGCATTGTACATCAACGCCGCGCCGCTACATCAACTGCGTACTGCGCTGTGGCATCAACTGCGTACTGCGCTGCGGCGCGCGGGCCGTATCTTGAAAGCGATCTGCGTTGGGGCAGAGTCTAGCAGTGTAGGTGCGTCGGCGGCTCGTAGCTTTGTGCGTGCTGTGTGTTCTCGGCGCTCAGCTTGCGTTGAAGCGATAGACAACAGCACGAAGGTCACTTCGCTCGCTTCTCCAGCGGCGCTTCCACATGCCGCCAGCATTTGACAGCACGTGTCCGCGCTCATCGAGTGTGATGTGTCACAGCGTGTACCAGCGCATCGGCAACATCAACTGGAAAAGGAGAGAGTGCCGGCTTGGCGGGCTAGGCCAGCTGCAGCAAGTGGCAGGATCAGATTTGAATGAAGGGAGGGGGAAAGGTCACGCCCGCGGCGGCAAGATCGCCGGGTCGAGGGATGCAGGGCCGCCTCGCGCACGCACAAACGCACACGTGCGCTCGCTTCGCATTCCATCGCGGTGGACAAGGTGCTTCCGGTTGCCGCTCGCGCAAAAATGACAATATTTGGGCCGAAATCTCTAGTTTGTCGGAGGGGGAAATTCGTTATATCGAGGGGGTCTCCTGCTGCCACTTCGTTACATAGAGGTCTCAAATACATGTGCTTCTATGGAGTAATGGCGGGGAATAGAAAAATTTTGTTATATCCAGGAATTCGTTATATGGAGGTTCGTTATAAGCAGGTTTAACTGTAGTGCGGTACCGCTTATAGTGCGGATATTCGCAACTCCGGCGACTTAAGTTATAAGAAGTCTACACTGTACCGTGTCCATCACGTGTTGGACTGTTGCAGGTGCTGAGCACAGTCTCAGTGGCATGACCTTGAACTCGTAGAGGCCATGCGGCATGATGAAGGCAGCCTTCTCGCGATCCCTCTCGTCGAATTCTATTTGCCAGTACACAGTCTTGAAATCCATTGATGAGTAATACTTAGCGTTGCAGAGCCGGTCCAATGCGCCGTCTATCCGTGGGAGGGGGCATGTGTCCTTCTTCATGATCTCATTCAGATGACGATAATCTGCACAGAAACGCAGGGCCCCGTCCTTTTTCTTCACCAAGACAACAGGAGACGTCCACACGCTCTTCGAAGGCGGGATAATTTATCATAGCATATCATCGACTTGTTGCTTGATGGCTTTTCGTTCCCGCGTCGAAAATTGGTGCCTGCTCTGACGGAGTGGCCGAGCGCATTCTTCGGTTATCATGCGGCGCTTATCAACTGGTGTTTGTCGAATCCTCGATGACGTCGAAGAGCAGTCTTTGTATCAGTGGAGAAGACTTTTGAGCTGTTGCTGCTTACTCATGGGGAGACTCATATTTACGTCAAAGGCTGGTTTGGGAACCATGGCTGTCAAGGTGGATGTCGCAGAATATGAAAGGACAAATGCATTGCTGGGTTCCGCAATTTCCTCAGCGTATGCAATCGTCGTGCCCTTGCTGAGGTGTTTGCACTCGTGGCTAAAGTTTGTCAACTGGACTTTCGCTTTTCCTCCATGCAGTCGACGATTCCTCTTGCAACGCAAATTTTGCGGTCTAGCAGCAGATGTTGGTCGCCCTCGATGATGCCTTCTACGTCTTCCAGTATTTTAGTGCTGACAAAAATAATAATACAGTAGAACCCAGCTGTTACGTTCCCGGGTGCTGCGTTTTCCTGGCTGTTACACCGTTTTCGACCGGTCCCGGCATAGCTCCCATAGGACCCAATTCATTGGTAACCCCGCTGTTGTGTCGCGACTGTGGGACCGTTCCCACATCATGCGTTGCAAACTGCCACCCCGCGTCTACCTGAGCGGCCATGTTGACTTTTCATGTCGTTTGGCTTGGTGGCTTGACGATGGGATTGGCCGCCCAAAGTGCTGGGGGTGACGCCTATGACGTATTTTCAGTTTCCGCCAACAAAAGCATGGCCTTCGAGCTCCGTAATTGCTATCTAAAGATGGTGTCTGTGATGCTGTTGGGGCCGTAAAATTTGTTCTGGCGCTTAGATCCAAGGGCGATAATGCCCTTGCCATGCGCCGTATGCTGTATGTGCGAGTGAAAGCATGTGAGGGGAGCCGATGACCGCATCTGAATCTCGCACGCGCAAGAAAGAAAAGAGGAGAGGCAGCGCGCCTTCCGTCATGCTCGAGGCAACAGGGGGGGGGATAGGGGCAGCGTTGTACTCTGGTATCAACTGCGTACTGCCGCGCGCGGTGCTGTATCACGAAAGCGATTTGTATTGGGGGCAGAGTCTATGCAGTGTAGGTGCGTGGACGGCTTGTAGCTTTGTGCGTGCTGTGTTTTCGGGGCTCAGTTTGCATTGAAGCAATAGACAGCACGCAGGTCACATCGCTTGCTGCTGCTGCCGCGCTTCCTCACGCCAGCATTTTGACAGCGAGTGTCCGCGCTCATTGAGTGTGATGTGTTTATGTTTGTGCATGCACACCATGCTTGTTAATATAGTTAATAAGTGAATGTTTACAATTACAAGTTTCTACGGTCGATAAAACTACTATCCTTACTTTGTATAGCTGTCTACTAATTTGCTATCGCAATCGATGCTTCGGCTTTCGGGCGAAAGGGTGACTTTTTTTCAAACGTAAGAATTAAAATAAAATTGTGTGCAGTTCATTACTCTCATTTCTCAGTTTTTCCTGTTTCTCGGCTCTTGCATTTCCAGGCTCTTATGTTTTTTGTTTTTTTGTTTTTGGCGGGTTTCTAATGTACGGTATTAAGGGGGGATGCTGACTTGATCTTCAAGCACACTCAAAGCATGGTGACTCTGACAGCTCTCTGGCAATGCCACATGGTCTTCAGATAGTGTTGTTGACTTGGTCTTAAGGTCGATGATTGCACCGTGTTGGTTCAGGAAGTTCATGCCGAGAATTACGTCTCGTGGGCAATGTTGTCCCAGTGATATTACGTTGTGTCGTCACATCTTCTTTAGCTGGTGGTTTCTTGGCTTCCAGGCTTCGTTCAGGTGGCATCGTGTCGTCGCTACGTCGTTCAGATGGGATTTTTGTGTCTGCATCGATGGCGGAGGATGTTTGGCATTTCTACAAACAGCAGCCGCCCTTCCAGCAGTTGTTGCTTTCAGTTTTCATGGATATCGGCTGGCAGACCCGCCATGGGTTGGGGCAGTGCATGGTCTTCGCTGTGGCGACATGTTGTTTTTAGGCTATGGCAAAAGTGAAGGCCGTCAAGGTAGTCGGCGATCTCGCGAGGTCGTTATCCTTGCATTGGACACTGCGCTTTGACAGCAAACCCTCATAGGCCGATCTCGCGGCAGTAGATATGGCCTGCTTGTCTGCAGTGATAGGAGACAGGGTCGTGGTCACGGGTGTGTCTGTCTTCCTCTGGACGTTACACGGGTTGACAGGTGGGTGACGGAAGTGCAGCTGGGCTTGACGCAGGTGCAGAGGGGAGATGTGATGGCGGTTGGCCACGGCATAGCTCATCGCTTGGGGCTGAGGCTGCAGCAGTTCAGGGACTCCTAGTGACTGCTAGATGTCCCCGAGGGTGATGTTAGCCTTCGAAGTCACTTGGGGCTGTGACGAAGGTTTGCAGTTTATTAATGTTTAGCACAGAATCTACAAAAAAAGCACACAGAGACATGAATAGAACAGGCGTCAACTTCGAAATAATGTTTAACTCTTTCCCTACCATGGGGAAAATGGGTGTTTTTTGTAAGTTGCACCAGATTTTTTTTTTTCTGAAGGAACTACTTCACTCAATATTTTATGTAATATATTAACAAAGAGCAGAATGAATCCACTTTTCAACCATAAATTTTATTAACGAGATGTATGTCATAAAAAGATATAAATTGCCAGAATCAAGATTGTGGAATAAAATTGAACAAAGTTTGTAAAGACATGCTTGTATCTACTAAGAAAAAAAATGGAACAAAGATTGCAACATATACAAAATGTATTGCCGTCTAATAGCCACTATACGTGAAAAAAATCGAAATTTTTCATTGAACGAGTATTCCGCTACAAACATTTAACTGCAAGCACTACAGTCCAGCATGCCGGGCTGCGGCTGCCAATGTTCCAAGCTGGTGTGCATCGTCGTCACTCTCGGAGTCAAAGTTCGACGAAAAAGCAGCATCCTCAGACTCACTGCTGCTTGGTCCATCAATAAAATCAGCCACAGATGCATCAGAATCACAAGATCTGTGATCTTTCGAATGGCGCGTGCTCCTCTCGGTGGTGGCCATTCTTGCTTTATACTTCGATGATGGCGAAACTTCGGAGCGCGTTCAAAAGTTACCACCTAGTGGGAATTCGTCAACAAAGGTTGTCTCGAACCAAGCAAAACTGCCAAAACTATTGTCCGATGCCCCAAGAGCCCCACATTCGCCGCCAGATGTGGGGGGTATAACACGTGCCCTTGGAACAAAGCAACGACAACACAGTAGTGCAGACAAAGACAAGGTCACTTATTTCACCTTCGTGCACCAATTCCAGCTAGCCAGTTTACTACCAATATGTCATGCCGATGGGTGCAAACGAATTGAGAAAGTGCAACTCACCGTGACAGGATATCAAGTGAATATGTTTGCCCCCATCCTGGATACCAGTGCCTAATCCTTTGCGTCACGCTGGTGCATTTCAACGATGAAGTTGGTCCATCCCGGTGCCTCGCTACAAAGAGCGTGCTCCCAGGTGCGCGACAGTTCCTCGTACTCTGCCGACCCTAAGGAAGAGGTTACTTTCTTGTGCGCCTGAGTAACCCTGCCATTAGGTGGCGTTAGCATCACAACACTCGCGCCGTCTCTCATGCTATTCTGCAACCACTGACTGCTGGCAGCGTTTAGCTAAGTGGTGAAGCTGGATTGCAGGAGATGCAAGAGCCATGCGGGGAAAACAACATAAGGGGACGCAAGAGAGTTGAGCATCCCCACAGCAGAATGGACTGTGAGCACTCAGCTGAAACAGTGTATGCTTCAGATGTTCTTTTTTCGAAGGTCGCTGCAAGCACGACGATGGTACACTAAACAAAGTGTGCCACTTCATACTGGTGTCTCATTTGTGTCCATCATTCTCTGCAATGTGCAGAACGCAGGCCAAATGAGAGCACATTATATTCGCTTAGTCCAACTGGGGTAACAAAGACAGTTTTCTTGCGACATCGTTCATCAACTTCAATCTGCAGATATTCACTCTTCAGATTTATGGATGAAAAATACCTGGTTCGTCACAGTTGGTCCAATACGTCACCGATTTGTGAAAGCGGATAAAGGTCCTTTTTGTGACGTTATTCAGCTTTCTGTAGCCAATGCAGAACCGAAGTGTTCCATCTTTCTTTTTGATGAGGGCCACCAGCAGGCAACGACCAAACGCTTTAGAGTGGTTGTATGATGTCATCGTCAAGCATCTCTTTGACCTGTGCATTACTCACGTCATGCTATCTCGTAGTAAGGCAGTTGTGTAAGACGTGAATCACCATACATGATTATTCAGTGTCTTGGGATGGGGTACCTTAGAAGAAGATGTGAAGCACTCCTTGAATTGAAGTAGCATTTTTGCTTTTCCTTTGAAAGGCCTAAATTGATGTAAATATTACTGTGTGTCGGTGCTGAGCAGTCCATGTCATAGACATTCAGCATCTGCTATGGGGTCAGCGACAGTAGTACGATGAAATAGGTGCCGGTGTTCCTTGCTGCAAGTCATCATGAGGAGCACAGAATGAAATTGTGGGCTGCGCAGACACCTTGAGAAAGAAAATTTCCCTCTGCAGCAGCTTCACCATCACCTAGATCGTTGTGCACGGCCACTACCAGGACACTTGCCCGCGGTGGTAACGGTACACTGTCTTCGATATTTTCCTTAAAGACCCCTGAATGGAGAAGTATTACATAAGGGGTGGGATTTACATATATGCCTATACAAAGGACATGAAATACACAGAATGATGCATGAAAATATAAACTGTGATGGGGCAGGCCCTTCCAGTCAGTAGCTGTCTGAAAAAATAAAGAGGCAGAAAAAGTGACTGAATGACAGCGCGGGTGGGTGACTTGTAAAGGGTGTCCGGTGGGGTGAGGGCAAGATGTATATTTCGCAGAGAAGTTGACTGGGATAAAACTTGTGGAACAGACACCAGCTGGCAATTCGGTGATGGGAAAACAGCATGTGTATATGGATTGTGCTTTTAAAGATGAAAATCCTGACATGAGTATGAGGAATGAATGAATCTGATTGCACGGTTTTGAACAGATTCAAGTACAGTCAACGACCGATTTTCTAGATGCCAGATTTTTCGGATATGCCCGGTAATTCGGATACCTTCGTGGTGCCGCCACGTACCCCATAGAGTCAATGTATAAGAACGTCTGAAATTTCTGACGCAAAAAACCTTCATCGTCTGATTTTCCGGACTTTTTGCCATGACAGCAGGTCCGAAACGGCATTAATCGAAGCCACCACCGCCGCCATTTCGATTATCTTGCCGCCTTCAACCGGCGCTCTCGCACGCGGATCCGCTGGCAGATAAGCATTTCTAGATAAGCATGGTTGGGACTACTTAAGCTTAGTCAGTCATTGATAGGCAATTGATAGCCAATCAATCAATAATCAATCAATATGCAATAAATTCCAGAAAAGCTGGGGATGACTTGGTAGTGCTTAGCCTTGCCCAAATACGTGGCCAATACCTTGCGATAGCCAATCAATAGCTAATCGATAATCGACAAATAATAAGATCTGGGAAATGCTGGGGATGACTTGGTAGTGCTTAGCCTAGCCCAAATACATGTCCAGTATCTTGCGATGCCAATCAATAGCTAATCGATAATCCATCAATAATTAATAAATTCTGGAAAATACTGGGGATGACTTGGTAGTGCTTAGCCTAGCCCAAATAAGTTGCCAATACTTTGCAATAGCCAATCAATAGCTAATCGATAATCAATCAATAATCAATAGTTTCCGGGAAATGCTGGGGATGACTTGGTAGTGCTTAGTCTTGCCCAAAAGCCAGGATTATAGCTAGGTGCCCACCAGCTCTGCTGTCTTTTAGCATTGCACCTCTAGTGCAAGCTACGCAAATTTTTTTTTTTACTTCGTTTTTCTTAATAAAGCATTCGTTGGTTTCCAAGAAAGTTGTGTTGTTATTTTTGTGAATAATAAATTTGGTCTCGCTAGCTGGCGTATAACTGCCCCAGACCAAAGTGGTAATTAAGCGAGTAAAATGATCGATAAAACGTGCCAACCTGCTGTAGGGGAAAAGTAAACTGTGTGAAAGGTTAAGAGGACAGGAAGAAACACTCGACACTTAGAAACGCAGCTTCTGCACTTCGCCGTATGCGTTTCTTCCTATCGTGCAGTTTGCTCTTCTTTCAGTATGAACCAACTAGCCTGATATATTGACAAGTGCACTACTACGTGACAATATCTTATTGCTGTAGGTGGATACTGCTTTCACATGGTATCGCTAATTTGGACTAGGGAGAGCGGCAGCGAGCGTGAAATACGCGCAAGCTGCCCGTTCGCACGAGCTCAAGGCTGCGGCGAGGCGTCTGCAGTGGAGCTTGATAGAACGGCGCCACCATCTGGCGGCTGCCAAAGGAGCGCACGGGCAGAGAGTTTGACAACTGAAGCTAGTCCAGTAACGTTGGCACTGACGGCAATAGCAAGGGTGCATCAGGTTCGATGTTGAAGACGAATGAAAAAGCAGAGGTGAATGCGTCGGAGTGGCTGTTCGCCATGCTGGTATCATCAGTGAGGGTGTCCATTGGCTTGGGATTTAGGATTTCCCAGAATTCATGGGGGGGTTTGTATTTAGCACACTGCGTAACATACAATAACAAAAAGTATTTTTGGTGAGAAATAGCATTCATGTATGTTTTCTGAGTGTCATAATATCTTTCCCATGCCAATGGACACTGTTTCAGCTTCACAGGACGGAAAAGCCATTTTGTGTTGTTTTCTAATTGTCTACGAGATTTCGCAAACCACAGTTTCTGTTGTTGGTGTGAAACGTAACAGAAATGTGGACTGTTGCTTATTCAGTAATCTTTTCTTGAAACAGTGACCAGTTTGCCTCTAATGAACGACTACTAAGATTATTTGAACAAGCAGGGTAGGAGGAACGCATTCACTGCTTATGGCGTCAAAGTCACCCTTATAATAAAAACGTATGGTTTTAGTGCAAGTTTGTCTCGGTGGCAGTGTAAGGGTGACGAAGGGAGTGAATTACTTTGCGGTCACTTAATTCTCATTGGTACGTTAGTAGTAAAAGACTCTCTGGATTATTCGTTAATATCGAGTCGAAGATGTTGGCACTGACCGCTGTAAGTTGTGTTGCTTTACTCAGTAATTGGTCTACGTTTAAATTAAGGCAAATGCCAATCAAATCTTTTTCTTGTCGGGTTGTGCCTGAAGGTGAGCTGGAACTCCAGTCAATACCAGGATAGTTGAAGTTGCCAAATAATCAAATATGTGCATTCCTATGTTTACTTGTGAGGTGAATAACGACGTGGGTAATCTTAGTGGCGAAGTTTGGGTCATTAGGCTGGTAGGAAACACCTAGTAGAATAATAAAACTTGTTGTTGGGCTAGTTGGTACATTCTTCATACAACGATAGGACGCAACACATCAAGGAAAAATTACAGGTGAAAGGAAAGAGCGTCACCAAAACTCCGTCGTCTGCTGCGCAGCCCTCTGATAGGACTTGAGTTTCTGATGAGCTAGCCATCCTGTGTCGGAGTCAAAGCACTTGCTTCGCAGGCAGTCCTGCAAAAGGCGAATTTGTCTCCAGACTTCCGATTTCCACACTCGGCAAATCCTCTTCGCGTGCCCGATTGACGCTCTTTCCTTTCACCTGTAATTTTTCCTTGATGTGTTGCGTCCTATCGTTGTATGAACCTAGTAGAATAGTTTGGGGTGCAGCACGAAAAATGAGCCATATGATTTCGAGGTGAGATGAACTATTGATGAAAGGACAATGTAGCTGGTCACTCACAGCGATGAGATTGCCGCCTCCCCGCACATGTAGACAATCTTTATGGAAGATACGGAACCTGGGTGAGTCTCCCAAGAACTCGATGTCAGACACGTCATCGGTAGGCCATGTTTCAGTAAGTATTAGTATATCGGATTCGGATAAAGACATTACATTAGATAATAGGTCACGCTTGGGGAGGAAACTGCGTGTGTTATTTATTTCTTTAAATACTCTCAATGCCATTGCAGCATTACAGAGAAAAGTGGGATTACAAGTTCAATATGGCAGTCTTGAATGATGCATGCTGAGGGTTGCTGGCGATGGAGGCAAGGAGGTGATTCCATTCGGAAGATTCCATTTGGCTCGTAGAAGTACATGTTGGTCTGGCAGAACGGAACTTGAACTTTGAAGTTATGGTCAACACGGGATGAAAGGTAACAAGGTGACAAGTGCAATAGATTCGTAAAAATGATTTTATGAAAGAGACATAAGCGGGCCTGCTTCCTTCTGATAAAAAGGTTAGGGAGGCCTAGAGAATTTTTTATGGAAGTGATACTGGCGGTGCGAGAATAATTAGAAACAATGAACCGAGCTGAACGATTTTGGATGGCTTCTAGTGCGTTTACAAGTGCAGAAGAGTGAGGATCCCAGATTGAAGAAGCGCACTCGAGTTTAGACCTAACTAAAGTTTGGCATAGCAGAAGTTTTAAGGAAGCTGGAGCCTAAGCAAAGTTGCACCGCAAAAAAACAAGAGTGCGGTTCGCATTGCTAATCACGTAATTAATATGAGTATTTAAGATAAATTGTTATCTATGTGGACACCTACGTATTTATATTTATTGACAGATGACAACTGAAAGTTAGTAATGGAATAAACAGGGGTAGAACAGTCAGTAGTTCTTCGGGAAATACTCATTATATTGCACTTGTTAACACTGAATTTCATGGACCAGAGTGAACAACAAGAAGTAATGCTGTCAAGATCAGATTGAAGTTGTGAAGAATCAAGAGGGTTAGTTGTTACGTGGTAGAGGACACAGTCATCGGCAAATAGCATGATTGTTGATGTAATGCATGTTGGAAGGTCGTTAATGTAAATTAGAAACAATAAGGGTCCGAGGACGGAGCCTAGCGGTGCACCAGATGTGACAGAACAATTACGCGAGTTATTACCATTAGCAGATACATGCTGGGTTCTGTTAGATAAGAAGCATTTAATCCACTGCAATAAATTCTAGTCAATATTTAGCATGCTTAGTTTTATTAAAAGCAAACGGTGAGAAACGATATCGAAGGCTTTTTCAAAATCAAGCAAAATACAGTCGATAATAGAAGCAGTGTGCTGAAAATAGGTCATTAGGGAAGAGAAGTACAGTCGAATCTCGATAATTCGAACACGCTTAATTCGAACTGCCGGTTTATTCGAACTGACGCTGTGGTCCCGTCAAAGTTATGTGTATTTCAATGGGCGAAAACGCTCGGTAATTTGAACGCGAAAGCATTTGCGACGGTTAATTCGAACATACCGCGGACCGACAATGCACTCAGCAGCGTGCCAAATAACGCTGCGGCGCCTCCGATCGGCATTGCTCCAACACCGCCATAGAGCAAAAGCTTTGGAGCCTTAATGCAGCGGCAGAGGCCCAGTCCGGCAAATGCTCGCTTCCCGATAACGGCATAAAACGAAACTTCAGGAAGCGGGCTATGCTGGCGCCGGGGCGACACCAGCATGGCGGCACGCGTGCGACCTTTGAAGGTGAGGGAGCTGCGAGGGAGTTGGGAGAGAGGGCGAGGGGAGCCACCAAAGCGGCGAAGTTGCCGAGGTGAAATCCTCTTCCCTGCCGCCCTCCTCCCTCACATTCCATGGTCTCCGCGCGCGCGTGCCCTTTGCCATGCCGGCGCCGTCCGCTCCCTGAAGTTTCGTTTTCTGCCGTTATTGGGAACCGAGCGTTGGCCGGCATGGGCAGTTGTGCTCTTTATGCGCTTGCGCGCTGTGATATTTCACGACTCGCACCGTTCGTGCATCGTGCTATGGTGCTTGAATACTTCAAAAATACGTCCTTCCTTTAATTTGAACTTCTTATAATTCGAACAAATTTTCGGGCCCCTTCGAGTTCGAATTATCGAGATTCAACTGTAGTTGAGTTTCGCATGAATAGAATTTCCTAAAACCATGCTGACTGTTGTGATAGAAGTTATTGTATTCAAGAAATGAGATTAGAGTAGAATAGATAATGTGTTCCAGAAGCTGACACGCTATACTAGTCAAAGTGATGTGTCTTTAATGAGAAGAATCAGAGGACTCACCTGGTTTTTACACAGGCTTCACTTTCCCTGCCTTCCGATCGCTGGGCATGTTGCAGTGACTGTGAAAAAAGCTGCGAAAAAATGACCGAGCAATAAATGGCAGTCTGTTTCAAGAATTGAGGAGCGATTCCATCTATGCCAGGTGCTGATGTTTTCATTTTAGGTATGAGATTAAAAAGCTCTAATTGATCAATGTTAATTGGTTCCATACAAGGAAGTCCAGGATTTGCTAAAATTTGTAAATCTTTAGAGTTGTCAGTAGAAAATGCGTCTATAAAAATGTCCTGCAAGGCTTCACAGCATCTGTCACTTGCAAACGCTGAACCAACATCGCTACAGAGTTCAATGTTTTTATTTTTCGGACCATTAACAATGCTCTAGAACTTACGAGGGTTGGACTGTAAAAGAGAAGGAAGTGTATCGCCAAAGAAAGTATGTTTAGCAATTGCATATGCTTGTTTGTACTTTAACGTTGTACTGTGATAAGCCGGCCATCTCTCCGTGGTATCAGATGATATAGCGCTGCGGTATAGTCGCTTTTATTTATTATGTAAGCGAAGAAGTAATGATGTAAGCCACGGAATATAGATTGTAGGAACTGATACACTAGCGTCGGGGGTGGTGTTTCCATGACGTGTGTGTTGATTTCAACGGGGCATTTGCTATTGTGTTTCCTTTATGCTTTCTGAGGCCTCATCATAGGTGTAGCGTTTTGCTTCGATGAACAAGGTTTTGTAGCGCAACGTAAATGGTGCAGATTTGATGTTTGCAAAGGCAATAAGATGCTTTTTAGCTCATTGTAATGGACGAAAAGAAATGCTCACCAATGCTGTAGCCAGCTCCTCTCAACTTGCAGCTGCATGACAGGATTTGTTGGTTTGTTTAAGAAACGCAAACTTTACAATTGTAGGACGATTGTGGCTATTGTACCAGTGGCTGAGACGATGCACTCGTTCAGTGTCCCTTGCTTCCAAGGCTATGTCGGCGTAAACCCGAAGTGTGTCGCGGCAGCAATTATCGAGGCTGTTCACGGCTCTACCCGTCTAGAAGGTGACTGTGCACTTTCAGAACACTCTTATATAGGCTCCCTACGCTCACAGAAAGTCGACACTCAGGATGAGGTCCCGAGGGCAATCGTCGAGTACTAGGCAGCTGGCCAGAAACGTAGGCTCTGGCCATGCACATGCCCAGCGGTGTTACGATATGCCCGCCAGCAGTATGAATTTGCTGTCGCATTGTTAATAGCTGAAGTGCAGCGCCTTCACGGGGCACTGATAGTTTGTGTTTAGCTGCGCCATGCCTGGTAACAGCGGTAAGTGGCCGTGGGAGAAAATAAAGTCCGTTTGTTCTGGATAGACGGCTCGGGATGTTCCTTTGGGCTTTGTGGGCCTGATGGCCTACTTCTTTTCCCAGTAGTCACCGACTACTCCCGGCCATCTGCACTTGTATCAACTGGTGACAAGGGTGAAAGAAACTTTTCACGTGAGTCTTTCTTCCTGCACCGCTCGACCACCCGTTCAAATGCCTAATTTCGACAATTTCGAGCAATTCGAGGGAGGAGGAGATGACTGGCCCTGCTATGTGGACCAGCTCAAAGCATTTTTTGTGGCAAACGATCTCTCCGAAGACAAGCGAACATCCATATTCATCAGCTGCTGTGGGCAGGAAACGTATGCGTTGCTGCGCAATTTGGTCAAGCCTGACAAGCCTAGTGACAAAATGCTGAACGAGATTCTTTTGGTTCTTGGAAACCACTACTGCTCGAAGCCGTCTGGCGTTGTGCAGCGTTTCCACTTCACCTCGCGTGTTCGCGTGGAAGGGGAATCTGTCAGTAATTTCATGGCAGCACTGAAAAGCCTTTCTGAGCACTGCAGCTTCAGTGCTGAACTTGAAACATGCTCCACGACCATATCGTGTGTGGCATATACAATGGAGATGTCCAAACAAGACTGCTGTAAAAAGCAGACCTACCTTCGAGAACGCCGTGCAGACTGCCCTAGCAATGGAAGCAGCAAAAAAGGACGCTGGGGAGATAGCACAAGCTAATGCCAACAATGCCTTCTCGACTCTCAGTGTCTCGTCAGGCTTGGGGGGGCGTCACCTGCTACTGCTGCGGGGTGGACACCTTGCATCTGAATGCAAGCATGTGAAGACCGTCTGCAGTTACTGTCACAAATGAGGTCACTTGGCGAAAGTATGCAATATGAAACGAAAGGACAGTCAGGCTTGAAGCGACAGTCCTCCCAAGCCACGTTCATTCTGGGCACGAAGTTCACTGTCGTTGAGCTATCGTCATCGCAGGAATACTGTCTGAGATGAAGACGCCGCTACAACTTCGTCTTCCGAACTTTTCGACATGTGGCAAGTTGATGACACCAAGCCACCTCTGCCTTCCATCGTCACCGTTGACGTTTGCGGCAAGCCGCTCCGCTTGGAAGTGGACACGGGAGCAAGTGCAAGTCATTGCCAAGTCGCGTTTCTACAGCTTTTGCCTTCGGTTCCTGTGCAGCCGTGTTTCTTCGAAACTATTTTGGGGAACTAAAGAAAGTTCAAGGCAAAGCCGATGTTAGTGTAAAATTTCTTGGCAAGGAAGCTGACCTACCCATTTTTCTGACCGGGGACGGATCACCCACTCTGCTAGGACACAACTGGATACGCGAACTAGGCATCGGTGTCTCCGACGTTGAAGTGAACATCCATCCACTTTCTGACATGAAACACCTAGTACATGACAATGCCAAAGTGTTTGAAGAAGGCCTGGGTACGTTCAAGGGTGCTAAAGCTTCATTACATGTTCCTTCAGATGCCCCACCACGTTTCTTTAAGCCACGCCCACTGCCGTATCCCTTGACACATGGAGTCACAGAAGAAATTAAAAGATTAAGAAGAGATTCCATCGTTGTTCCAGTGAAGATAGCAAAGTGGGCTGCACCTATTGTTTCTGCGAGAAAAAAGGATGGGTGCATCAGAATCTGTGGAAACTTTGGTGTCACCATAAATCCAGTAGCAACAATGGAGCAGTACCCGATTCCAAGGATTGAGGACCTGTGGACTGTGCTGGCTGGAGGCGAGAAATTCACAAAATTGGAGTTGCGAGATGCCTACCAGCAAGTTGTCCTTGATGACGCCTCTAGAGGGTACATCATGATTTCGACGCATATGGGGTTGTTTCAATACACCAGCTTGCCTTTTGGGGTCTCATCTCTTCTTGCAATATTTCAACGTGACATGGAGAAGCTTGCTAAGGGGACTGCCACATCTTGCAATCTACTTCGACGACATTCTCGTCACTGGTGCAAATGATGCTGAGCGCCTTCGCAACCTCTTTGCTGTGCTTGGCAAACTTCAAGATTCTGGCCTCAAGTTGAAACTCGACAAGTGCCACTTATTCGTGCCACAATTTGAATATCTCAGGCACATCATCAGCAAGGAAGGCCTTTCCCCGAACATTGACAAGGTGGCTGCCATTCTGCATGCTCCTGTGCCACAATAGGTCAAGGAACTTGAAAGCTTCTTGGGACTTGTCAATTTCTGTCGGCGTTTTTTGCCCAATCTTTCTGCAATCCTCATTCCGTTTCACTTGCTTCTTTGTGATGGAAAGAAGTGGCAGTGTGGACAAGTACAGCAAGATGCATTCTTTGCCTGCAAGCACCTGGTGACTTCAGGGCTGGTATTTTGTAGCGATGCCTTATGACTTATTCTATACTAGTCGGCTGATCCCGTTGATAACGCGAGCAGACCGTCGCTCTGCCCACTGACAAAGCGCGATAAGCGCGAAAAGGCATTAGTACCGGAAATGCATCAGTACAAAATACTGGGCCAGCTCCAGTTCTCGTTCATTTCCACCCTGACAGGCCTTTGTGCCTGTGATGATTATGTTGTGGGCGCAGGTCAGCCAGACGCACAAGAAAACAACCAGAGACACAAAGAGACGTATTTATGACACGAACGGCACATGGGACGAATACGGGAACACGAACTATACAGATAAGCTGGATAAGTGTCACGCTCGAGCACTCACAACTCTAAACAGGAGTCCGGCCTCGGGGCGACGGCTCGGCGGACTTGGCTCTGATGGCGGTGGGTATACGGGCGGCGGTTGAAGCTCAGGATGGCTCCAGGACGTAGCCTGGTTCCGGAGCGTTAGGTCTGGGTCATAGCCCGAGCTTGGCAGCACGGCAGCGGTCGTGCGAGCCGGGACGAGGCCCAGCACAGCAGGACCCGCGACGATGGTAGAAGCCGGGCCGGCGCCCGGTTCGCAGTGCAGGACCGGGATGCCGGGACGTGGGCCGGCGTTCGGTCCGCTCCATCTTGCTGCACTGCCCGTTCTGTCCGCCTGGCTGCCCCGTCGTTCCAGATGGTCTCTCCCGGCACGCTCACCGACCACGCGCACCAGCGACGCTCACTCCCGCGCTTTTCGGCCCCGCACGCCGAGCACAAGCACGGGAAAGCCCGCGCATTTCAAATATCGGTTCCGCACACCGATCACAAACATTAAATTGTCGTCCTCTTACCACAGTGCCTCACCTGCGACGCATCGCCTTGTGGTATAGGGGCAGTTCTGGTGCGCATAGATGCTGACGGCCGGGAACGTTTCATTGCTTTTGCCTTGAGGAGCTTGTCAAAAGCAGAGCAAAACTACCGTCAACTTGACAAGGAGGCACTGACTTTGGTGTTTGGGGTGGATCGGTTCCACCAGTACTTGTGGGGCATATCGTTTGTAGCACACACTTACCACAAGCCACTTCTTGGACGCATATGGGGTTGTTTCAATAAACCAGCTTGCCTTTTGGGGTCTCATCTGTTCTTGCAATATTTCAACGTGACATGGAGAAACTTGCTAAGGGGACTGCCACATCTTGCAATCTACTTTGACGACTTCGACAAGCTTATTCGAGTGTAAGCTTCGCCTCGAGTGGTCAGGTGGGCTCTGAAGCTTTCCGCTTACGTATACAAACCTGGCAAGGAGCTCGGTCATGCCGATGCTCTTAGTAGCCTGCCACTGCCCAACAGCAGCACCGCATTCGCTCGCCCTGCTGAGATCTTGCTGGCGGAGGCATATCCGCGACTCCTTTCACCCGCTGTTGTGGCACGAGCCATAAGGAACGATCCAGTTGTGGGTCAGGTTCTTTTTGTTTTGAAAGAAGAAGACCTCCCAGTGGGGCCATAGTGGAACCCCTTCAACACCAGAAGCACAGAACTCAGTCTCCATGAGGGTTGCCTGCTACGGGGATCAAGAGTCGTGGTTCCAAAAACATTGCAGGCCCAAGTACTTGGCGGGCTTCATGCCAGCCACCCTGGTATTAAGAAGAGCAAGATAATTGCCAGGAGCCATGTCTGGTGGCCAGGCATAGACAGTGACATTGCCAACAGTGTGAAGAGCGGCGCGCTACGTGCCAGGCTCAACATTGAGCTGCACAGCCGGTCCAACAGACACCCTGGCCTTTTTCGCAACGCCCCTGGCTTCACATTGATTTTGGGGGACCATTTCTAGGACATACAAGGTCTGTTAGAAAAGTATCCGACCTTATTTTTTTTGCAAACACCTGATGGATATGAAACAAGCGCACTTGCATCAGCTGACCTTGAACCTTCATGCGCATGCGCGAATTTTTTCCTGCCTGCCGATAGCGTCAGTCGCTGGGATGCAGCGTTTGAGTGAGGTAGTGCGCAGTACTCTCGTTGGTTTTTTTATTTCAAAGAAAATGACGGAGCGACTAAAGCAGAGCTACTGCATCAAATTTTTCCTGAAACTGGGTGACAGCCTAGTGGAAACCATTTGGAAGATTCAGATGGCTTTCGGTGATGATGCTATGAGCAGCACACAGGTTAAGGAGTGGTACAACCGGTTTAAAAACGGCCGCACATCGGTGGAGAGCGAGCCAAGCTCCGGTCGGCCATCAACATGCCGGAATGACCAGGTCATTGCCGAAGTGAACGCTGTGCTGATGCGGTACCGTCGTGTGACTATCAGAGAAATTGCGGAAGAGGTGGACGTTAGCACTTTTTCTCCACATTACATTATGATCGAAGATTTGGCCATGAAGAGAGCTGCGGCGAAATTCGCGCCGAAGCTGCTCACGGTGGAACAAAAGCAACTTCGTGTTGAAGTCTCGCAGGACATGCTGGATTCCACAAACAGTAACCCTGACTTCATGAACACCATAATCACTGGTGACGAGTCCTGGGTGTACGGGTACGACCCGGAAACCAAATACCAGTCGTCATAGTGGAAGCATTCCATGTCACCAAGACCAAAGAAGGCCAGCCAAGTGCGCAGCAACGTGATGCTGAGTGCTTTCTTTGACTCCCGCGGTGTGGTACACCACGAGTACGCACCACCGGGTCAAACAATCGCCAAAGAGTACTACAGGGATGTCCTCCATCACCTACATGATGCTGTGCGGCGCAAGAGACCGGAGTTGTGGTCAACAGGAAGTTGGCGCATCCATCACGACAATGCTCCTGCACATTCCTCGCAGTTGATACAGACTCTTTTTGGCGAAAAACCAGACTCCTATAGTCCAACAGCCTCCTTACTCTCCTGATATGGCCCCCTGCGACTTCTGGCTGTTTCCCAAAATCAAGAGGCCATTGAAAGGAGCGTGATTTCAGACAGAGTCAGACATTATGGCTGCCACGATGGCTGAGCTAAACTCCATTCCGAAAGAGGCCTTCTCGGAATGCTTCCAACAATGGCAGCACCGCTGGGAGAAGTGTGTGGAGTCCCAAGGAGACTACTTTGAGGGTGACTAAGTTTCCAATGCTCCAGTTATGCCAGTTTTTTTTCTTCAGCAAAAGATCGGATACTTTTCTGACAGACCTCGTACATTTTTGGTTATTGTGGATTCTTTCTCGAAGTCGATTGAAGTCTTCCACATCTGCCGAAGCTACCATTTCGGCCCTAAAAATTGCATTCACTCAGCACGTCCTCCCCGACATCATAGTTTCTGACAGTGGTCCTGCTTTTACCAGTGCACAATACCTTGAGTTCTTAACTCGCAATGGAATACGCCACATGCTGGTACTGCTGTATCACCATCTTAGTGCAGCAGAGTGAGTGATACAGACCATAGAAAAGTCTGGTTTTGGTAACTTCCAAGCGCAGATCTCCAGATTCCTGTTCCACTACAGGACCACACCACATGAAGTAACAGGTCTGCCACCATGTGAGCTCAAGAGACAAGGAGAACTTTCAATTCAAGACTCCATTGCATGTCCTGTGACCATGCCTGCAGGCATCTGTGCTTCTAAAACAACTGAAGCAGAAGTTGTGTACCGACAGAGGGTCCCGGCAGGCTCCATCACTGCAGCTAGGAGATCATGTGTATGTGCGGAAGAGGAGCATCGTGAGTGTCTGCCAGTGTTGTGGTTGTCACTCTACCATCAGCCCACATCCGTTTTGAAGATAGGATTGTATAGAACTGACACGGTGACCACTTGCGCCTTGCGCACACACCCCCGACTTCTGCTGAAACAGATGCACTTCACCCTGCTAGTGCTGCAAACTGGAGCAGCTGCCCCGCCATGCACGACAGAGTGTGTTCTCACGCACACCACTTTTGAGTGCAGTCACGTCACTGTCCAGCTACTTCCAGAAAAGCTAGTTCCAGGCAACTGTTCTTCATGAGGCACGTCCGGAACAGCCACCTGGAACTAGCTTTTCTGGAAGTAGCTGTGCCATGGACAGTGACGTGACTGCAGTCAACTCTTCATATCGCATCATATCTGTTCACGCAGAGATCATTGTCTGAAAGTAGAACCATTTTCGCAAGAACAATTGAAATATCACAACTCACCGTTTGTATTATGAGTAAAGGAGAAGGGTTGATCAGCCGGATCAAATAGTTACCCTTACTGATATATCATCCTTTAAGACAGAATTTTTTATTATGTTGATCGAATTGACACTCAGCAACCCTAACCTCATCAGTGTGCATGAAATCAATATTTTATACAGAATACCTATTGATTGTGAGATCACATCTCTTGTACTTTCCTGCATTGATTTGTAAACGCTGCATTTCTATAGTTTTTTTTAACGGTATTTTGCTATTTTTATTTGTATTTGCAACTTTGTTGTTCATTATGATTGTAGAAAAATCCCCCCTTATGTAATGCCCTCTGGGAATTTAGGGTATAGAAATAAATAAATAAAACAGTGGTGTGCGTGAGAACAGTGACTCTGTCGTGCCTACGCCTAGCGCACCGAAGTTGCAATGTGGCACAAGGACTAGGAAACCAGTGAAGTACTCCCCATAGTCTTTATCCCAAGAGGGGAGGAGTCTCACATAGTTAATAGCTGAAGTGCAGTGCCCCCACGTGGCGCTGATAGTTTGTGTTTAGCTGCACCATGCCTGGCACTAGTGGCAAGTTGACATGAGAGAAAATAAAGTCAGTTTGTTCTGGGTTGACAGCTTGAGATGTTCCTTCGAGCTTCGCGGGCCTGATGGCCTACTTCTTTTCCCGGTAGTTGCCGACTACCCCTGGCCATCTGCACTTGTATCATTCAGCATTCCAGTCCAAGGTGCGATAACTTCTTTGGAATCTGTCGCTAGTTTCCTGCACAAGAATGACTAGTCCGTTCCCATTTCCAATAATGCACTAACGTCAAGCACAACATGTATGTCTAAGCCTGTCACTGAGCTACATACAACTGCTACATGTTGGGACACCTGGTGGAATACTATGCAACTGCAATACAGTTTGCACGTATAGACGGTACCAGGCCTGCATATTACATCGCGTGACCAGTGGCATGATACGATGCTCCATCACGACAATGCTGATGATTTATGATGACGATGATTTATTGGTATAAGCTTTGAAACAGGGCGGTGACAAATACCGTATTTTAGGCCAACCCTGATTCTAAGCCGACCCTCGAAAGTCTAAAGCCAGAAAAAAGAAAAAGAAAGAAAACTTGCCTCGAATGTAGACCGAACAAAAAAGCGAGAAGAGCGTTCACCAAATGAAAACAGCATTTATTGAATATGAACATGCCGAGCTCATTCTACATCATCAGCACTGCTAGCCTTGTCGCTATCTTCCTTATGGCTGTCATCATCAAGCGCATTAGAGATGCTGTACTTTTTGAAGTACAGGAGATTATCGGTGCCGGCACGGTGAAGTGTGAAAGAGGAAGTTGACGAACTAGGAGTGCGCGCTCGATCGGTGTCCAGCTGAGACTGCTCCGTCTTCTTGTACTTCAGTCAGACGCCCTGTGGACTTGCAAGAACATCCCGTGACATTTGGTGGAGGTGCGGGGTAACGTCTTCCCCGACCTGGAGCTCCGCAGCCGTACGTTGCCATCTGCGGCCACAATGACCGACGACGCCGGCCCTTCGCAATCCGCTCCCCCCCCCCCCCCCCCCCCGGCTGTTGTGTGTTCTGGTGCGGTACGTCACGGGATGTTCTTGCAAGTCCACAGGGCCTCTGACTGAAGTACAAGAAGACGGAGCAGTCTCAGCTGGACACCGATCGAGCGCGCACTCCTAGTTCGTCGACTTCCTCTTTCACACTTCACCGTGCCGGCACCGATAATCTCCAGTACAAAGCGCACAATCAAAGTGCCTGGGTAAATGCCATTCTTGTTGCGGCGCACGCAAAAGCCATCCCCCGTTGCCCCCTCCCACGACAGCCGTTTTTCTCATCCCGCCCAGCTTGAATGTTTCACGATGCCTCTGCGGCTAGCACAACTTTTCATTTGAAAGCTATAGTAGCATCGCCTATTTGGTGCCATTATGACAACGCACGCTGCACGCTGATACTACACCATACCGATACTATTGATACAACATAGGTCAAAATGGCGACATTGCTCGTGTACTTCAGTTGGCTACTGGCGCAGCTAGTAGTGGCTGCGATACTGACTTTTCTAGATGGCGCTAGCTATGCATCATATTTATCAATTTCAGTTGAAAACTGGCGAGTTGTTAAAAATCCTCAAATCTAAGCTGACCGTAGAGTTTGGTATACGATTATTTGAAAAAAAATTGTTGGCTGGATTCGAATAAATACAGTAGTAGCCTAGCCTGCTTGAGTTAACCAGGTTAAGCTAGATGCAACTGCTACATGTCAGAACACCTGGCGGAATACTACGCAACTGCAATGGAAAGTTTGCACATCTAGATGCTACCAGGCGTGCATGTCACATCGTGTGACATGTTGCGACGGTCTGCGGGCGCTAAGCCTCGCACTCCCAGGATGCAGACCATTTGGCTCTCGTACCGACGAATATCTTCCAAAAACACTTGGGAAAAGGCATAGCATGTGGCAGTAGCGCACCCAGGATCTCTGCCAGGAGGGGGTTGCATTTTTGTGCTGGTAGAAAGGGGGGGGGGGGGGGAGCAAGCACTTTGCATAATATGCAATTTCCTTGCTTTAGCCAGAGGAATCCAACACCAAATACAATGCCTAATAATTACAATATAACGACACCAAGGATGATGACGTTGTTTATTTTTCAGCGTCTTATTCAAAGTAATTTAAGAGTAAATGAATAAATACAAGATAGTGATAGAGCCATTTGGTTAATGAGGAAAATTCGACCTTAAGCCACCTCCTGAATTGTAATGGCAATGTGAACGGAGCACTGGAGCTACACATTAGACTGGTGGGGCTTGACGCGTGGGGGAGGGGGGGTTAGCTTGGCCTCAGGAGGGGGAGGGTTACAACACCCGAACCCCCCTCCGTCGGTGCGCCACTGGCATGTGGGAAAGTTCAAATGCGCTACAGCAACCATAACCATGGTCAAGAAAGCATGCCGCTGACGCTAGCAATTAAAATCTATGCTAGGCCTACAGCCTACGCTTCCGTTCAGACAAATGGTGTCTCATACGGAGCAAAGCTGGCATAACTATCATCTGATGCCCCCAAGAGCTTGGCCTCAGGAGGGGGAGGGTTACAACACCCGAACCCCCCTCCGTCGGTGCGCCACTGGCATGTGGGAAAGTTCAAATGCGCTACAGCAACCATAACCATGGTCAAGAAAGCATGCCGCTGACGCTAGCAATTAAAATCTATGCTAGGCCTACAGCCTACGCTTCCGTTCAGACAAATGGTGTCTCATACGGAGCAAAGCTGGCAAAACTATCATCTGATGCCCCCAAGAGCTCCACGTTGGGCAGCCAGATGTGAAGTATATGCCCTGTGTGAGGCTAGAGCTGAAGGCAAGCTCCGGATCTAGCCACGCACGTCCTTCTGTCGTACTCCCCAACCTGTAGCGCGCGTAATCACAGCTACGTTGCGTTCGGGCAAATAAGGCAACCAGCGGTATCAAATCAGCAATTTATTGCTGCAGGCAATAAGGCACACTTGCAAAGGGAAGTCCACTCTCTAATAAGTAATAAGTAGGCTTGCCTCGTTGCATGTGGTAGTCAGGCAAACGAGGTCACTCACAGGTTGCAGCAGGTATCCCTATGTGGCAGGTTCGAGGTTGGGGCGCCAGAGATAGAGGGTCTCCCCCAGTGGCGCTCTTTTACGAGAGGAATGTCCTCCTCGCGTTTTGGATACCTTTCTTTTTCCCGTGACTCGGGGGGGGGGGGATGTGTGTCACGAGAGCGACAGAGAACAGGGAGACGGCATAGTACGCCTTGCGTTTCTACGCTGGCTCTTGACGTTGCGGACGGGACGTTAGTATGCAGGAGAAGGTGGGCGCGTGTACTCCCCACAACCTGTGCCTATGCAACTGCTACATGGCATGTCACATGGTGTAACAATATGCAACTGCAACGCGAAGTATGCACATATCAACGCTATGCAGCACGCATCTCACATCGCGTGGAGGCAAAATAGACTTTAAGCGGGTAGAAATAACCAAACGGAGGTTATCTGATTGGTGGCTAAAATCAAGGCAGGAATGAAACTTAACCCTCTACTTAGTACAAAATATATTACTATATTATTAGTCATGGCCAATTTAAAGGGTTCACCCTTATCCATCCATTGTGTCTGTTCGCATGCTAGGACGTGTGTATAGGGCATGCTTCCACTCCAAACTAGCAAGCAATGGCATTGCTCAGTGGTAGAGTAGCTGACTCCAATGTAGCGGGCGCACGTTCGATCCCAGCGGGAACTATTATTTTTTTTTCTCATTCACAACGGAGACTGGCGGCAGCAGTCGACACCATCGTTAACCGAAATGGCTATTGGAATGAGCCCGTAACAGCTTACACAGTAAAACAAAAACGCAGTTAAGGCATGGCAGCAGAAAGCAGCAGAAACATCCCTCAGGGAGTACGACTGGAGTGCCCAATAACCCGAGCATGGACAAAGCGGCAGCCAAGTAAGCTGAAGGGATGTCACTCGTGAGAGGGCGCCACTCAGACTTCTCGCCACTTTAGAGCACTGTCTTATATAACAATTTTGTCCATTGTAGCTGTTTATTAGGTGCTTTCTTAGGTGCAGTTAAAAAATTGTGACATAGTTTTTTATTGCCGAGTTACCGAGTTGTAAACTTGATAACTGATCTTTTTTGAAATCTTGCAATTTTCAATTTTTCTACAAATGTGATGGCCTGCAGTCACTAGATTAGAACTATTTCTTTTAAATGCAACAGACCGTCAAAATTAGTGTAGTGGTTGCTGAGAAAAAAAATTTCTTCATTCCCATGTACTTGGACACGAGCTCTTGAGCGAAGGCTTCCTCTTAAGTCCCTCTTTGCCATATTATCACCCAGTTGTCTGTCTCCTGGGCAGGGCAGGACTTCGAAAAGGTGTCAGCTCCAGTTTGAATCCGTTCTTAGCCATCTACTGCACGTGATACGCAATACATTTACGATGTCCGAGGGCTCCAGGAGAAGGTGCTTTTGGTTTACTAAGATGCATTGCAGGTTGGACTGTCCCGTGGTGATGAGACAACACAGTGTGTACGCCGCAGTTGATAGTTGTCAACCTCGTTTGCCCGGAAGAGCACATACCCATCCATCTCCATTGCAGGCAAAATCAAGGCGGACGACATTGAGCGCGTGGTGCAGCGGATGCTTCGAGCACGGGCATCGGTGGCTGCCTTGGGCAACCTGCGGGGCCTGCCGGCACTGGAGGACATCGAGGCGGGCCTGCTGAGTAAGGATGGCGCGCTGCCTCCGCGCCGGTTCTCGCTGTTCGGACGCTGACTGCGCATTGTTTACTATGCATCCAAGCTGGCTGGTGACACCTTACCAGGGCGGGCCTACCAGTGTGTGCCGAAACCAGACATCACCATCACACAGGGCTCATTAAATGTGTTCCATTACACGGTGGCCTGGCTTATTGCTCACCTTCTGCCATAGACTGCAAAGCCCAGTGTGCTCAGATCTTGGCACAGTGAGTAACCATTTGTTCGAGTTTTTAACCTCAGGATGTGACAGTTGCTCAGGATGTGACAGTTGCCCTCCAGTGTGCCATAAATCAATTCTATTTTGCAAAACGAGGAGCAGCGGCAGCCGAGGAAGAAACAGATAGCGGAATATCTTACAAGTGAGGTGTGCTAGTGATGCCGATGTTGCCGAAGAGCCTGATTAGAGCACCATGATGCCAGACCATAGCCTCCTTATACTATGTGATGTGAGCAAGCTAGAAGGTTATAGTCACTTCTGTAAAAGCTGTCACGGCACTCTGTGCGCCGTATTTGGTTCAGTGAGTAGAACATTAAGCGTGGTGCAAAAGCGGAGCATTTCGTTGAGCGCCAGGTGAGTCGCACGTTCTGCTAGGTAAAAGAGACCACGCAATCAAGATCACTTTTTTCAACAAAACAAAGCAGGAAAACAACACTCATGGCACACATTCTTCTATGAACACACAACCAATGCAGCACCCTATTGAAATAAATAAAAAATGATACACTGACGACAACAAAGACGTTTCCTTTTCTTTGCTTCAATGATCTACAAGAGCCTTCGTCGACTCTCAATTTCTGCAGCCGAACACATCTCACGTGAGAAAGGCATTTTGTCGTGCGGTAGTACTCACAGGCTTCTGTAGGTGCTGCGGAAGCGCGCGAAACACGAAAGGCACAGTTCCCGCCCGCAGTCTCGTAACTTGTTTGCCCGTTGCTGTCAAAGCACTCTGGCGCGAAGTGCACGGAGCCCAGGCAAGCGCTAGACGCGAGTGTTCCTGTCAGTGACTGTGGGCAGACAATGCACACACACGTTGAAGTTGCTGAGTTGCAACTTTTCGTCGGATCTTTGCCACTTCTTATTAAATGGCAAGGGCAAAGTGCACCTGTACGTGTGTCATTCATTAGTTTTTAAATATTTTTACAAGGAGTATTTACTCTACAGTAAATGGCTAGCACTTGTCTTGTCAAAACTGCACAGGGTTCAGCAGGTTTTCAGTCCGACAGGAGAGTCTCTGCCCCAGCCCCATTCTTTGTCTTCGCCATTGCTCGTGACATTATCCCCGGCCGGTGAAGCACCGTCCCGGTTGCGTATTTCTATTTGCGCCCAAGCCCAGTTCTCGACCGCTGGCGCCGCCGTGCGCCTCTCGCGCATACCATCTTTCTAGCCGCCGCCGTTGGAACGGAGGAGGCGTTGACGGAGAACACGCTGTGCTGGTGGTGACTAAGCACGACTGTGGCTGCTGTTAGGGGATCGATGTTATTCCTTAATAAACGCATCACTGTTTTGATGATCCAAATATAATCTCACTATCAGGGAGGGAGCAGTCTACCTGACTGGAGCAGTATTTCTTTATTTGGGGTGTTGCTACGCTGTGCTCCGCAACACCCCAACGACCGCCGCTACGCATCGGCGCCCGACACCACGGCCTCCGCCGTGGCACCGGGGTTCAACCAACCGCGCTGGCAAACAGAGAGGAAAAAAAAAGAAAAGCATGATATTAAGAAAAACAAATTTCTAGCCAAGACGGGATTCAAACCCGCGTACGCCTAGTCTCAAAGCGAGCGTCGTAATCACTAGACCACATAGCCACACTGCCGAACCATGCATTTATGCGAACCATATGATTGCGTTCGAGTGCCCTCGGCGAAAGAAACCACCTAGAAACATGGTACACGCGAGCGGCGCATGGCGGCGCCAGCGGTCGAGCACTGGGCTTGGGCGCAAATAGAAACACGCGTCCCGGTTCTTGTTGTGGTCAAAAAGGGTTATCACAGTTGTAACGCTTGAGGCGGGAAACATGTACGATGTCACTTCGTGGTGTGGCAGTAGATGAAGTGGATGCCATGGGAGTTATCTCATAGGTGACAGGAGTCACCTGGCGCTGCACGCGGTTGGACCCGACGTACCGTGACATTAACTTTTCACAGCAGCCGACACGATGAGATGGGAGCCAGAGAAGGACGAGAGAGCCCGGTGGAAAATCAGTATCCTGGTGTCGATCGTAAATGGACTTTTGTGTGGTCTGCGATGACGAGAGCCGAGTGCGGGCTACAGTGCGCGTGACGAGCGCACGCGTGATGGCATCTTGCGCATAGGAAGTCGTGGACGTGGAGGCCGGATCAGAGGGAGCAACGTGTCAAAGGGTAATAAGGGATGGTGTCCAAAGAGAATATAGAAGGGTGAGTAGCCGGCAGTTTCATGATGCGATGAGTTGTATGCAAATGTGACGAACGGAAGGGCAAGGTCCCAATCGTGGTAGCCATCGGAAACGTACATGGAAAGCATGTCGGTCAGTGTATAGTTGAGGTGTTCGGTGCGTCCATTGGTTTGAGGGTAATATGAGGTGGTGAAGGTTGTGATGAGTAGCACATGATCGAAGTAGATTGTCAACCACACGAGTCAGGAAGCGGCGATCGCGATCTGCGAGTGACGTGGAGCACCATGTTGGAGGATGACGTCGTACAGTAGGAAGTCGGCTACGTAGGTCCGTGGGCGCACCCGGTTGGCAACGCTCGAGTATTTGCATATCGCGTGGTATAATCTGTAGCAACTGCAATCCATTTGTTGCCTTTCATGGAAATTCGAAAGCGACCGAGCAAGTCCAGGCTCGCACGATAAAACGGCTCGGTTGGAATGTCAATCGGCTGAAGGAGACCAGCAGGTTGAGTCGCAGGTTTCTTGCGACGCTGGCACAGGTCACAAGATGTTACGTAGCAGCTAACGGAACGATAAAGGCCCTTCCAGAAAAAACCTCATCATATGCGATCATAAGTTCTGGAGATGCCTAAGTGCCCGGAAGTTGAGGTGTCATGAAACTGGACGAGGACATCCCTGCGCAGATGGTGCGGGACAACGAGCAGGAGCTCTGCACCGTTGGGGTTCATGTTGCAGCGGTAAAGAACGTCATCCTGAAGCAAGAACATGTTGAGTGAAAGGTCGAGGGTGCCGGATTGCAGACGGTCAATAAGACAGAGCAACGATTGATCTTTACGTTGTTCATCGGCAACATGGATGAAGTCTGTTATTGCTAAGACGTAGATGTCGAGGTCTGTTTCAGTTGAGTCGGATGGTTCAACGGGTTGGCGGGATAGTCAGTCGGCGTCATTGTGTAACTGGCCAGATTTGTACACTACCAAGAAAGTGTACTCCTGTAATCGTAATGCCCAATGGCTGAGCCTCCCTGTGGGGTCTTTTAAGTGTTTAGAGCCAGCAGAGCGCATGATAGTCTGTTACGACCATGAACGGCCGTCCATATAGGTATGGACGGAATTTCGCGACAGCCCAGACGCGAGCTAGGCACTCCCACTCAGTAATGTTGTAATTCCTTTCCGACTCTGACAGAAGACGACTAGCATACGCTATCACACGGTTGCCTCCGTTCCGTGTTTGGGCGAGGATAGCACCAATGCCATAGCCGCCTGCGTCAGTGTGAAGCTCTGTTCTAGCAGCTGGGTCAAAAATGAGCCAGCACACGTGGTGAAGTGAGGGCAGAGATCAGCGACGCTGTCACAGACCCCGTGAACGAGGCGCAGACGCCGGACTAAATTCCAAAGCCGAATTAGCTTCCGAAAATAATCCCACGAAAGCAAGGACAATTAAGAATGGGCCCTCTGGTGCGCCAGCGAACGGCGGTTGCTGTCCAAAGACCGAGTCAGAGCCCAGAGTTGTCAAAACACAACAAAATATATTCTTCACACAAGGCAGTTACACACACACTTGCACACTTAGGCTAGACACAACACAATACAAATCAGATGGGTATTAACAAACACAATAAAATAATTCACGACAAGCACTAAGAGTCCAACACGTAAAGTACAAAATGAAAAGGAACACTAAGTGTCCAATCGTATTCACCGTGTTGGTTGGTCTTGGAGTCAGACGATCTCGGCGTAGCTCGACCAAATCTCGAAGAAAGAACATCTTCCGGAAATGCAGACGCTCGATGAACTCGTCGACTAGCTTGCCGAGGAATCTCTTTTTTCCGCAGACGCTCGGTCTTCACGTTACATCACTTCACCGGTGCGGACTGCACTCCTTAATACTCACTGAATCCTGATTCCACTAACTGACATGCTCGCACGGCAGTTATATAGCTTCCGACAGGTCCTTCTCGAACATTCTATCGGAGTGTCGAATCTCGTAGCACTGGCCAAAGCTCGGAAGCTTCTACTCTTCTCGTACCTTCGACCGCCGCTGTCGGAACATTCTCGAGGGGGGGGTTAGATGACTCATGCCTGTTGGCTGCTATGCTCACGCTGTAGTTAATCTCTCTCGACTCGCCGGGGTGAGAAGGTGTCTCGGCGCGCGCGTGCTGCTCTCTCTCTCTCCTCCAGGTTAACGTCGCTTCGTCGAGTCTCTTCCAGACGTTTCAGCGCCGTTGTTAGCGTTGTTGCTTGAGGCGTATGCGCTCTCCCCCTCTGTTGAAGTTGCTGCGGGGCCGGCGTGTTCTTTCGTTGGCTTGCGCGACACTCGGCGCGCGCTTGGATTACGCGCTCTTTTGTGACACTGCCCCCCACTTTAAGAATATTATGCAATAATATTCAAGTAAACACAAAAGAAGCGCGCGCAAGAGTCCACTACGCACGAGTCCGTAAGTCCATAAATCAGTCCACCACAATTCACACATCACTTCACTCGCAATACATCGAATACAAACACAAGTCACACAGGTTCACTGGACTACACAATAACACATCGCTCGTGTAACTATTACACTTGTACTACACAAAATTCATATCTCGCGTGACAAGGCAAACATTTGAAATATAACATGTGCAACAAGTATACAAAAACTATGACAGGGTAGTTTACAGAACACAAACAAATACATAAACAAACACTCGGTGCACTCAACCAAAACACTTTGCACCACACACTAACCGTCAACACATTTAAATTCGAATAAGGTAACCGGCACCAACGTTCTCACTTCCTTTGATGTGTTCGACTCAGAACTGATATTCTTGGAGCAGCAGACTCCATCGTAATACCCTACTGTTGAGATGCTTGGCTTGCTTAATGTAGCAGAGTGGTTGATGGTCAGTCTGGACCAAGAAAGGTACTCCGTACAAATACATGTTAAATTTCTGAATTCCCCAAACAAGAGCGAGGCATTCCCTTTTGATGGTGCTATAGGAAGCTTCTCGGGGAAGTAACTTGCGACTGGCATAGGCTATCGGATGGAGTGTACCCTCATGAGACTGCATGAGGACGGCACCTAGGCTGGTGTCGGAAGCGTCGGTTCGCAGTATAAACATTTTAGAGAGGTTGGGAAGGCGAAGCACCGGGGGGCTGGATATGCACTGTTTGAGCTTCCTAAATGCCTCCTCGTGTACCACTGTCCATTGGACGATGTTGCTCTCGCCCTTCCTAGTCAGCTCTGTGAGTGGAGCACTGATCTCGGCATAATTCGGAATGAATTCTCGGTAATAGCTGGTTAAACCGAGAAAAGCCTGCACCTGACGCTTTGTCTTCGGTGCTGGTGCAGCTTGGATTTTATCCAGAGTTTTCCCCAGTGGTGCCAACTTGTTGTTCCCGACTCGGTGACCCAAGAAATCGATCTCTTCCGTTCCGAATTCGCACTTGCTTGGATGCACGGTCAGGCCCGCCGCTTCAATTCGAGCGAAGAGGTGTCGTAGGGACGAGATGTGCTCCTCCCAGGTTGCGCTCGCTATGAGCATGTCGTCGTAGTAGTGCTCGACGCCAGTAATTCCCTGGGTAATCTGTCGCATCAACCTGGCGAAGATGGCGGGTGCTGTCTTTATGCCGAAGGGCATATAGCGGAACTGGTACAGGCCGGATTTCGTCGAAAAAGCCGTTTTGAATTTAGACTCTTCGGAAAGTGGGATTTGCCAGTATCCCTTCACGAAGTCTAATTTAGAGAAGTATTTCTTGTTCGCGGCACTGGCGAAAACCGCGTCAGCTCTAGGCATGGGTTCTGAATCCGCAATTAGTACGTCATTCAGACGCCGGAAATCGACCACAAAGCGTTTGGTTTTGTCTGGCTTATCTACGAGTAGTACTGGGAAATTATAGGGTGACCTCGAGACCTCAATTATGCTGAGAGCCTTCATCTGTTGCACCTCAGCTTCAACATCCTTAGAGGTAGCAAATGGTAAAGGATACTGCGTAACGTGAATTGGGACGTCGGTTGTTAGCTCCAGGTGGCATTCTATCCAATTAGTCTTGCCCGGAACATTGGAAAAGATGCTGGAATACGTCGACATTGCTTCCTCCAGTTCTTCCTTTTGCTGACTGGTCAATTTGGGAGAGTATTTTACGTCTTCTACCCCTTCTGTCTTTACGTATTCCGGGACGGGGATTTCTTGTTCTTCCCCTGTGTCTCTTACCCCTACGATGGCTTGACATTGATTCGGCGTGTCTTGGGTTGTTTCTCGCTCAGTGTATTTTTTTAATAAGTTAGCGTGGAAGATTTTTGCGCCACTCGGCGTCTTCACGGTGTAGTCGAAATCCCCGATTGTTGCTTGGACTTCAAATGGTCCCTTCCAATGAAGTAGGAGCTTGTTGTGTTCGGTTGGAAGCAAGATGAGGACTTTATCACCTGGCTTGAATTTCCTGTCCCTTGTTTTCCGATTGTAGTGTTTCGCGTAGCGTGCTCCCGCTTTTTGAAGTTCCTCGTGGGCCAGGCGACACGTGGCTTCTAGTCGGTTTCGGAGGTACAATACGTATTCGTAGGTTGTCTTTAGATCCTCGCCCAGCTCTTGGTTGGTCCAGACTTCCTTCAGGATTGCCAGAGGCCCTCGGACATGTCAGCCGTATAGTAATTCGAAGGGTGAAAACCCGAGGCTTGCTTGAGGTACCTCTCTGTAAGCAAATAGCAACAGCCCTAGGTAACGGTCCCAGTTTTTAGGTTTTTCTGCGCACATGCGCTTGAGCATCATTTTTAGGGTGCCGTTAAACTTTTCTACCATTCCGTTGGCCATTGGGTGATAGGGAGTGGTGTGGAGTTGGCGCACTGATAGAAGGCATGCCACTTCTCTCATTAGTTCTGAGGTAAAATTAGTGCCTCTATCACTCAAAGCCTCTCGCGGCACCCCGAAACACGAGAACATGTCGACGAGAGCTTCCGCAACTCGCTCGGTCTCAATGCTCGGGAGTGCTACAGCGTCAGGATAGTGCGTGGCGCAGTCCATGAGCGTTAGAATATAGCGGTTCCCTCGTCCTGATGGTGGGTGGATAGGGCCTACTATATCAATGGCCACCCGCTTGAAGGGTGTGTCAATGATAGATGCTTTGCCGAGCGGCACATGCGGCACCCTCCCTTTTGGCACAGTGTGCTGGCAAATGTCGCACGATGCCATGAATCGTTTTACATCGGCGGTGACGCCGGGCCAGAAAAATTCTTCCTGGATTCAGTCTTTGGTTTTCTCGGCACCCAGATGACCAGCCATAATTCCGTCGTGGGCCAACTTCATTACTGTTTCTCGGCGACTCTTGGGCACTACGAGCTGTCGGATTTGACGTCCGTTCTTCTCCGTGTAGTACCTGTACAATAGACCATTCTCTCGCCGGAACTCCACTGTACAATTGCTGTTGCGGCATTTGAGATCATTGCCGATTTGTGAGAAACATAGCTTTAAGGACTCGTCTTGCTCCTGTTCTTTGGCATAGTTAAGAGTTCCGGTCGGGTTGTCCTCGGAATCGGGCGTGGAAAGGGGCTGGAAAGGCTTTGCCTGAGCCTTTGCTTGAGCTCGGGTGACAGCTGCCGCGGTGTTCTCGTCAGATGCTGATGGTTTTCCGCGTGGCTCTTCAATCGTCGATGTTTCGATCTTCGGCTCTTCTTCCAAAGGTTTCTGATCGTCTGGGGCGCGAACTCCCTCGATGTTTCCTAGAATTAGGTCATACAGTGGGCTGTCCATGCAAAGTGCAGTGACATTCCCACTTTAATAGGGGGTCTTGACCTCAATCTTGGCTTCGGAAAGCTTCTTAACCGTACCATCGACCAGGTAAACTAAACTGGTTTCACCCGTGAGCTCGTCGTCATTGACCAAGTCTCTTCGCACAATCACTGTGCTGCTGCCGGTATCTCGTAACACCGTGACTTGTTTTCCTGCAGTTTTCCCCGCAAGTACAGGCATTCCTTTAACTAGAAATTCTGGGCGTGGCGTCATCACAGCGTTAACTACCGGAATTCTTTTCCCATTTCGTAGTTCTACAAAGCCGGCGTTTATGTCTTCTTGGTGTTTTGGCGGGGCATACACACAGGATTCCTGGGGAGCTTCTTTCCCTCCGTTGCGATATGTATCGGCTTTGTGCCCAGTTCGCCCACATTTAAAACATTCATTGGGGCGCATAAAATTGCTCCGACAGTTGCTAGCATGATGGCCCAGTCGGTTACAGAGATAACACCTCGGAACAGGCTTCTGAGGGTTTCTCCTTTCATCGGATGTCGTCTTCTTTGCGTCCCCTGGCTCCTCTTTTCTGATCTTGGAGAGATTGGTGCCTCCCTGTGCTTCCAAAAATTGGTCTGCCAATTCCAACATATCTTGAAGCGGTTTAGCTTTCCTTTCTTTCAGATAGAGTGACAAGCTCGGGTGGCAACTGATGAGGAATTGCTCCTTGATCAGAAGCTCTCTAAGTGCACCGTACTCCTGTGCAGTCTCTGAAAGTTCGGTCCACCTATCAAAATAGTGACTGAGCCGTGCGGCAAATTGCGTGGCAGTCTCGCCATCGGCGGGCTTTCCAGTTATAAACTTGTCTCGGAAGCCTTCTACGGTGAACCTAAATCACTTCAGTAAAGCAGCTTTCACCCTTCCATAATTAGAGGCATCGGTTGGCGTCAGCCTACCGTACACACTAAGTGCTCCGCCACTCAAACACGTACTCAAAGCAGTGGCCCATTGATCCTCTGGCCAATTCTGGTTTTTAGCAACTGTCTCAAATCTGTGCAAGTAAGCATCCAGATCATCTTTTCTTTCATCGAATGCCACAAGCAGTTTGCTTGGGTTCAGACGGAAGCTAGTTTCTTCCCTTTCAGTGCTATCTACTCTTGCCTGAGCGGGAGCGTCTGTGCGCTGCTGCAAACGAAGTCGTTCGAGTTCTAACTCGTGCTGTCTTTGTCTTTCTCTCTCAGCTATTTCAGCTTCCCTCTGTCGCTCCATCTCCTCTCTTTCTTCTTTTCGCTCCATCGCCTCTCTTTCTTCTTTGGCCCTTTTGGCTGCTAGCCTCTCTCTCTTTCTAAAGCTTCTTTTTCCTTCAAGCTAACCCACTTCCGTAGTTCCGCTCCGGAAAGACCCATCTTTTCGCCAAGGGCAACTAATTTCTCGAGATCCATAATGCCCTTCAAAAATCTAGCCGCGTGCAAAAAATATCTGCCTAGATTTCAACTATCGAACTTCTCTCTGCACACAAGTTAGCAAAACGTGGTGCAACACTCAAAATCGTTTACAATGACAATGTTAACGACCCTAGGCTCTTTCTCCCTACTATGGACACACAATTTGCACCAGAAAGGTCCTGTCGCGGACGCCAGAAATATTGTCACAGACCCCATGAACGAGGCGCAGACGCCGGACTAAATTCCAAAGCCGAATTATCATCTTCCGAAAATAATCCCACGAAAGCAAGGACAATTAAGATGGGCCCTCTGGTGCGCCAGCGAACGCCGGTTGCTGTCCAAAGACCGAGTCAGAGCCCAGAGTTGTCAAAACACAACAAAATATATTCTTCACACAAGGCAGTTACACACACACTTGCACACTTAGGCTAGACACAACACAATACAAATCAGATGGGTATTAAGAAACACAATAAAATAATTCACGACAAGCACTAAGAGTCCAACACATAAAGTACAAAATGAAAAGGAACACTAAGTGTCCAATTGTATTCACCGTGTTGGTTGGTTTTGGAGTCAGACGATCTCGGCGTAGCTCGAGCAAATCTCGGAAGAAAGAACTTCTTCCGGAAATGCAGACGCTTGAAGAACTCGTCGACTAGCTTGCCGGGGAATCTCCTTTTTCCGCAGACGCTCGGTCTTCACGTTACATCACTTCACCGGTGCGGACTGCACTCTTAAACTCCCGAATTCCTGAATTCGACTAAACGATTCTCGCACGGCGGTTATATAGCTTCCACAGGCGTTCTAGAACATTCTTATCGGTGTCGTGATTTCATAGCATGGCCAAAGCTTCGGAAGCTTCTACTCTTTTCTCGTACCTTCGACCGCCGCTGTCGGAACATTCTCGAGGGGGGGTGATGACTCATCCTGTTGATGTATGCTCACGCGGTAGTAATGTCTGTCGACTCGCCGGGTGAGGAGGTGTCTCGGTGCGCGCGTGTGCTCTCTCTCTCTTTCCGGTTAACGTCGCTTCGTCGAGTCTCTTCCAGACGTTTCGGCGCCGTTGTTAGCGTTGCTTGAGGCGTATGCACTCTCCCCCTTTGTTGAAGTTGCCGCGGGGCCGGCGTGTTCTTTCGCTGGCTTGCGCGACACTCGGCGCGCACTTGGATTACGCGCTCTTTTGTGACAGACGCAAAGGAAGTCGCTTGGTCTGCTCCCCAAGAAAAGGTCGCATCCTTTTTGAGTAGGTCCATGAGGGGCCGAGCAATGTCCGCGAAGTTGAGAACAAAGCGGCGAAAGTAGGAGCAGAGCCCCAGAAAGCTGCGTACTTCTTTCGTGGACCGTGGAACCGGGAACTCGCAGACGGCACAGATTTGTCAGGGTCCGGTTGGACACCAGTAGCATCGACTAGGTGTCCAAATAATTTTATCTGGCGGCGTCCAAAGGTGCACTTAGATGAATTGAGCTGGAGGCCAGCCTGGCGAAATATGTCAAAAATGGCCGACAGATGAGGGAGTTGGCTTTCAAAGCTGGGCGAGAAAACGATGACGTCGTCCACATATCAAAAGGTCGACCGTTTAAGACCGCGTAGAAGAGTGTCCATCTTGCATTCAAAAGTTGCAGGTGCATTACACAACCCAAAAGGCATGAGCTTAAATTGGTAGAGGCCGTCGGGTGTGATGAATACGGTCTTTTCGCGGTCGCGGTCATTGACGGGAATTTGCCAGTATCCCGAGCGGTGGTCTAACGACGCGAAAATTTGGCACCAAGGAGGCAGTTGAGCGCATCATCAATGCATGGGAGTGGATACACATCCTTCTTCGTTACCCGATTGAGATGGCGATAAACGATGCAAAACCACCAGCTGTTGTCCTTCTTTTTCACAAGCACTGCAGGGGATGCCCAAGGGCTAGAGGAAGGCTCTATCACATCTTTATCAAGCATTTTCTCTACCTTCTTTTGGATGACTTGGCGCTCAGGATGAGACACTTGGTAAGGGTGCTTGCGAAGGTGGCTGGTGTCTCCAGTGTCAATGCGGTGGACCACGATATGTATATGGCCTAGTGGACTGTTCTCAACATCAAAAACGTCAAGTGAAGAAAATAGGATGCCTTGGAGCGCTTCACTTTACAAAGGTAAGAGGTCGGGGGATATCATTTTGTCCAGAAGTCCCTTGGTTGGCGCCGGTATGACAGGTTGAGTCACGGACTCAGCGTCAGCAGCGAATGCAGAAACAGTACATTCTTCCAGACGTGTCAGTTCGGCTAGTGAAATTCTTTGAGGAAGAATGTGGGTCAAAGTAGAAAAGTGGAGGACTGGAAGCAACATTCTATTGTTGGCAGCAACCACTATGGTATGAGGAAGTGCGACTTTGCGCGAGAGGATCAGATCTGTGAGGGGAGCGACCACATAGTCACCATCAGGGACTGGGGTAAACAGTGACATAAGAACGTAGATAGCAGCTTGAGCGGGTAGTCGTAGAAACTCCGTGAAACGTAGGCGAGTGTTACTTGATGCAACTTCAACAGGACACAATGGCAGTTCGAGCGGCAATGGATAAGGGCAGAGTAGGCGGTTAAGTCAATACCAAGAATGACATGTGGGCAAGCGTCGAGAACAGCGAAGAGAACTGAAGTGTGGTGGGCCGGCAACAGTAACGCGGGCAGTTAACGCGGGCATCGTCAGCTACTCGCACAGTAGGAGAGACGGCAGGTGTCGGCACTTCTCGTAGGCGGCGGCGGAGTGCAGAACTCAACAGATATATGGGTGCCAGTATCAATGAGAGCAGTAACGTTCACACTGTCGACGAGAACACCGAGCAAGTTGCGTCTTGAAGTAGAGGTCAATAGAGGTTTTTCTGCCCGTGCTGTCAATGCAGCCTCCCCTCCCGGAGCTACACTGGCTAGTTTCCTGGGTGGTGTCCAGAGTAAGCCGGAGAGGGAGAGCGACAGCATTCAGGGGAGCGCGAAAAAAAAATTAAATTATGGGGTTTTACGTGCCAAAACCAGTTCTGATTATGAGGCACGCCGTAGTGGGGGACTCCGGAAATTTGGACCCCCTGGGGTTCTTTAACGTGCACCTAAATCTAAGTACACGGGTGTTTTCGCATTTCGCCCCCATCGAAATGCGGCCGCCGTGGCCGGGATTCGATCCCGCGACCTCGTGCTCAGCAGCCCAACACCATAGCCACTGATCAACCACGGCGGGTAGGGGAGCGCGACTGGCAACTCTGAGGTAACGGCGATCAGCTAGCGCAGTGTCATTGTGCGGCAATATCGGCGTACGTCGATTCAGAGCTCGAAGAGAGACGGTGAGGTTCACGGGCCGTCAGGTGGTCATCGAGAAGAGATGGACTAGAATACGGGCCACGATCTTGGCGGCGGTCACTGGGGAAGCTTGGTCGGTAATACCGACGATTGTGGCAGTGATGTGAAATGTGGCTGATGCGAGAGCAAGAAAAACAGATTGGTCGATCGTCTGGCGTGTGAACCGGGGAGAGGAAGCGGCAGCAGCAACAATTGGGGCAGTGTGGTGTTCAGTGTGAGGACCGGAAGCGCACATGGGTGGAGGTGCATGACTGGTGTCTTGTGGAAATAGGACGCCTATATTTGCAACCTCTTGATGGACGAAACCTTGAATAAGGGATATGTTCACCAAATGGTCGTGAGCAGGTGCCTGATAAGTGGCTGAAGCTATGGCTTCGAGCTCCTGGCGAATAATCCTTGCTAGGTGATTAGGCATCGAGAACAGAGGGGCTGTCACGGGATTTTCACACGAGGAGGTCGCAGCTCGGTTTGGGAGTCTGTTAAAGCGTTGAGTAATCTGCCTGCTTTTTCCTTGTTCAAACCGCTGGCATTCTCTTATGATGGAGTCAACTGTGCTGCAGTGCTTACACATGAGTATGTTGAAGGCAGCGTCAGCTATGCCTTTCAACACGTGGCCAACCTTGTCCGCTTCTGGCACGGCTTTGTCAATTGTGCAGCACAAGGCTAGCACTTCTTGGATGTACGCGAAGTACGATTCCGTGGACGTTTGAGCTCTGGCCGCGAGCTCATGCAGGGCTGTCATTTGTCGTGCGACCAATCGGCCAAACGATTCGTACATCTTCCCCTTGCATATGTATCAACTACAGTATAGACCGCTTATAAGGTAAGTCGCCGGAGTCGTGAATATCTGCACTATTAGCGGTACTGCACTATAACCAAAACAAAGATTTTCAAGCCCTGCACGTATGCAAAACATGTAGGCCAAGCAGCCGCGCGTATCCGAGAATCGAAACGTGCGACTGGAAGTTTTGCATCCGCTTAAATTTACAAACGTTGAAAGGCTAATGTTCAAGTACCCACGATCTTCGCATGAAGCAGACAAAGTAATAATTAAAAAAAGAAATGTCTCAGTTTCGCCTGAAAAGCGAAGCATCAATTGCGATAGGAAATTAGTAGAGAGCTATAAGGAGTAGGGATAGTAGTTTTATCGGCTGCATAAACTTGACACATTCGCTTACTAACTGAATTAACAAGTGTGGTGTCAATGCGCACAAGCAAACATGAATAGACTCGATGACTGCAGACAACCACTGTCAAAACGCGGGCGTCGGGAAACGCGGCCGCCGCAGCGAGCGATGGTTCGTGCGGTTTATCGCTTCAACGGAAACTGAGCGGCATAAGCACAGCGCATACAAAGGTCAGAGCCGTGTGGAGATCGCTTTCAAGATACGGTGCGCACGACAACACTGACAGCTGGCACAGGTGCGAACGCATTTGTTGGCAGAGTAGAAGCCGCCCTCCCTCTCGTGCTGCCTTCCCGCTTTGCTCCTTTCGCGTGGAAGATTGCGTCGCAAGTTTCCCTTGCCGCTTCGCCCGGTTGCAAGATACGCATTTGGTGCTGCAGCACAGCGTCGCCCACCCTCCCTCCCATACCCCCACGGCCTTTCGCGTGATGGAAGTCGCGTTTGCTCTCCGCTGTGCGTTCGCTCTCCGTGAAGGCGCGCGTCCCCCATGCGCTTTCACTCGCACATACGGCGCGCGGCAGCAATTTTATCGCCCTTGGACTCATGCTACACGTCTCATGCTCCTCCTCTGCATCGCTCTCATTGATCTCCTCTCCCATCGGTGGGCGCACCTCGCTGAGAAGCGTGCTCGCTACCGCCCTTGTCGGCAAGATTTTCTCGCGGAAGCTGCATCATAACCAGTATTTCGTCTCACGCGGCTGCACTGTAAGCTGTATGCATATACATGGAGTGCTATGGGAAAATTAGCGGGAGTCTGAAAAGACCGTACTATATCCGGTCCTGCACTATAAGCAGTTACGTTAGAATTCCTTAAAGACCCCTCTAGGGGGTATTACATAAGGGGTGGGTTTACAATATAGCCACATGATGTCACTAACAAATAAAATCAGTTACATCATTCAAGAAAGTTGATGGACAAGTGATTGCTTTATTTGGTGGGAAAGGCTGTTCCATTCCGATGCTGCGCGCGCAAAAATTGAACACGAAAATGTAACAGTGGCGGCACGTGGGCGTGACACTTGAAGTTCATGGCCGACGCAAAGAGATATGTGGGCAGGGGGTGCGATGTAAGGTGGATGGCCGAAAGAACTGTAAAAGAATTTGTGGAACAATGACAGCGTGGTAATGTGACGGCGAGGATAGAGATTTGATAAGCCGGATTCTGCTTTTAAAGATGATACACTAACGTGGTATTGATAAGTGGAATGGATGAATCTAGCAGCGCGGTTTTGGACTGCTTCCAGAGCAGTGGTGAGGTAAGACTGGTGTGGGCTCCAAATGGCAGATGCGTACTGGAGCTTAGGTCTGACAAGCGCTTTATAAGCCAGAAGTTTTACATGTATGGGGGCATGTCGGAGGTTTCATTCTAAGAATACACGTGTTTTATTGGCAGATGATATGTTAGTAATACGGGTACGCCAGGACAGGTCACTGCATAAGGTTACACGCACGTATGTATTTGAATGAGTTAACGGCTTATACGCGAAGACTAGAAATTGTGTACAGAAAATGAAGGGGGTTAGCATGGCGCGAGAAGGTTAGAGATTTGCATTTATTAGGATTAAGCATCATTAGCCATTTGCTGCACCAGTTTAAGGCGTGGTTAAGATCAGTCTGTAAAGCTTGTTGATCGAGGGTGTTATTGATAGTGCGATAAATGACGCAATTGTCAGAAAGCATACGGTTGTTAGTTGATACGTTTGAAGACAAATCGTTGATATAAATCAAGAACACAAGGGGCCCAAGGACGGATCCTTGTGGTACACCTGAGGTTACTGGGAGGAAATCATAGAAAACGTTTTGTTACTAACTAATAAGAACAGTTTGAGAGCAGTTAGCCCAGAAGGCCTTAATCCATTCAAGAATATTGGGAACCTTTGTTTAAGTGGCAAAGTTTAGTATAGTCTTTTGTGTGCTATTTTGTCGAATGCCTTTGCAAAATCTCAAGAAGATAGCGTCTCTGTACGTTGCAATTGAAGCTAGCGTGTAAATCGTGAAGTTTCGCATGACAGGCCTTTGCAGAAACCATGCTGTGAAGGGTTAAAAAACTAGATCGAGTCTATGTAATTCATGATATGAGAGTAAATGACGTGTTCCATGACCTTGCAAGGAACGCTGGTTAGGGAAATGGGTCGGGTAGTTCAATGGCAAGTTTTTGTTACCTGCTTTGTAGATTGGAAGAACCTTTTCTACTTTCCAGTCCTCGAGTAGGCTGGCAGAAATACATTTCGTGTTTTTTAGGAACTTTGAGGTAATATCATCTATACAAGATGATGAGGAGAGTTTAATAGTTTCAATATGAGATGCTATGCTGCAGGTAGAGAATACAATAGGCGGCATTTGCGGTTCAGTGGGAGGAAATAAAAAAGAATATGGTGCATCACTTTCTACAGTATAAACAGATGAAAAGGTACAATTAAATATATCGGCACATTTCTCATCAGATAAAACCTCATTGAATTCATTTGTGTGGCTTATAGTGCGGGTATTGTGAGGGTAAATTACTTCCCAACACTTTCTAGGATTATTTTAATAGTTTAGGCAGGCCAACATGAAAGATTGAATATTTGGCGGAGCGAATTTCTTCCAAGTAAGTACTCTCAGCGGCATAGCATTTTTCCCATGCGTGCGCATTGCCTTTCAGTTTTGCAGCACAATAAAGCTGCTGCTTCTTATTTTCTAAGTTTTTTAGTGATTTTGTAAACCATGGCTTTTGAGAGTTAGCGCGGAAAGTACTTTTAGGAATTTATTTATTTACAAGATCGTCTATTTTAGTTTTGTAGAGGATCCAATTGTCATTATTGCTTCGGTTCTCAAAAACTTCGCTTCGTTCTCGTTGTCATTAACACTTCACATTGTCATTAACGCTTTGGTTCGAAACAACCTTTGATTAAAGTTGCTGTTTTGTAGTTTTACAATTTTACCCCTTTGTCTTCAGTCTTTTCAGATTCTGTAAGAGCTGGCTGAATGCAAAGTGTACCAGAGTTTGTCCTCTAGCTGTCATACTTAATGGCAGATATTGTTTCGATATATAGCTGATACATTTTCAGCAGCACAGGATAATACAAGTGGTGCACTTGAGTTAGGCACTGTGAATTCTGTCATTTTTATGAGACACCAGCTCCAACTGCTTGCTCTTGCCACAACTGCACCCTTCAACTGCTACTTCACTTGATTTCTTCCACCTGCCATTTATTCATCGTGCCGGGGCTGAGGCACGGCATCAGTAACATTTGTAGCAGAAAGTGCATCTGATAGCATCTGATGCCATAATTCATGTGCCACTTCTCCTAAGCTTTGTGCTTTTTTTGTGATATCCTGCCAAACTGTTCTCCTTCGTGTGTTCCCTAGATGTCCTTTTGTCTCTCTCCACAAGCACCTCTCACCCTTGAATATTGTGCCACTGCATTTCTTGACCTTTCCTTGGTCGCTTGCTGTATGTGCTATCATGTGACAGTGCCTGGCTACCTGCTGCTGCACATTCACTATGTGATGGTTGAATTAACCAGGTACATGAATGGTTAATTGATGCACAAAACCTTGAACCTCCAGCATCTCCTGCACATTTACGCACAACTGGAAACACAGATTGTGCTTCATCCCTGACCACAGCTTCTGATCTCCGTATCAAAGCCTTATATCACCAACACATCTACAGTGTCTCTACCTGTTTCCTGTGAACAGGCAGTTGCAGCAGTTCACAAGTCAAGAACGATTGCAAAAAATTATTGAGGACCTTAACTGAGAGAGTGTAAGAGTAGGGTTGAAGATTAATATTCAGAAGACAAAGGTAATGTTCAAGAGCCTGGCAAGGGAACAAAAATTCATGATCGCCAGTCAGCCTTTAGAGTATGTGTAGGAGTACATTTATCTAGGCCAATTACTCACAGGGGACCCTGATCACGAGCAGGAAATTTACAGCATAAAAATAGGTTGGAGTGCACATGGCAAGCACTGCCAAATCTTGACTGGTAGCTTATCACTGTTGTTGAACGTAAAAGTGTACATTCATTGCATGCTACTGATGTTATGGTGTGGGGCATAAATTTGGAGGTTAACAAAGAAGCTCGAGAACCAGAAGACTGCCCAAGGAGCGATGGAACAAAAAATGTTAGATGATAACTTTAAGAGACAGGAAGAGAGTGGTGTCGTGAGAGAGCAAAAGGGGATAACCGATGTTCTAGTTGACATTAAAAGAAAAACAATGGGAGCTGGGCAGGCCATGTAATGCGTAGGACAGATAACCATGGACCATTAGAATGGTGCTAAGGAAAGGGAAGTGCGGTTGAGGATGGCAGAAAATTATTTGGGGTGGTGAAATGAGGAAAGTTGCAGGTGCAAGTTGGAATCGGCTAGCTTAAGACAAGGGTAATTAGAGAGCATTGGGAGAGGCCTTTGTCTGACGACGATGACAAGGCAGGAACAGCTGCGAAGAGATTGAGCTGTCCGCATGTGGTGCATTCTTTACTTTATGCTCTCTGTGCCGAGGCCTTTGAAAACAGTGGCATCGCTTGCCATCGCACCTAAGGTTGTTTTAGTTCAGGCACAGTGTTCTTACCACTGCTATTTTCTCTTCCTTAGCAGTCGCTAGCATGATCTCTCTCTCCCAGGGATTGTTTCCTATTGCTAGAAGTACCAGAAATAATTTGATCACAGGGCTCATAGCCAGGAATTAGGGACATTTCGTACAGTTTCCTTTTTTCGCCACCACGTGGCGTATCAACCTTAAGGAATTCGAAATTCCCGCTATGACGTATGCTGTGACGCCCAACTAAAGAAAGCGCAATAAAAAGAAACACCCTGAAGCTGTCGCTTCACCTTGGTACTTTGAAACGAGCGCGCTTGCGTATCAGCGTTACCTCAAAGACGGTCAGCTTCTTGCTCTACTGACAATGAATCGACGGTTTTGCTAGACACCTGGCCAGACAGCTCGTCGGCATCCCGGAGAGATGTCTGGCCGAGATAACGGCTCCGGTGAAGCTTCCGTTGAATATATTTCATGAACGGACTTTTATTTGTGCACCACTGTGGGCCACGGTCTTGCGCATACGTCAGGGTTATGTTTTATAGGTTTCCTATAGAACTGGAGCAATCCATTGTTTAAGAAGAACCTTTAGCTCGGGCCTATCTGCGATGCCGGATACTCAAATACATGTAAAACGCAGGAATGCTTTTATGAGAAAATCGCTGAACCGATTTGAATATAATGTGTTGCATTTAAGAGAGAAAATTAAGTTAAGTTGCAGAGACTGCAGCAAATATAACGTTTGTTTAGATAGTGTATAATGTCTAAGAATTGCAGGATGTTCGTAAATTTGGAAAAAAGATAGAAGCATGAAGTTTATAAATCCGCAACTCACCCATTAAAAACAAATATGGCATTTCTATAAACTGCACCTGTTGGAGCATCAAAAGCGAACATTTCTTTTATATACCTTAACACTTACGTGAATTTGTTATAATGTTTGGAAGGGTTTTGCAAATGCAACATTCACAACTTAGTGGTATTCAGGATGGTGTATGATATATAATTGCTGTCCGCTGTGGATGTATTATTAGGTGCAGTTTACAGAATTCCAATCTCGTTTTTAGCTGCTGAGGTACATAGTTCTATATTGGTATCTTCGACTGGTCGCCTCGGAGCGCTCTAGATCGCTCTCGCGAGCGGCGTTGTGTTCGGCTGGTTGGAAGAGGGTGCGCGCCTTGCGTTCGGCTGGTTCTTTTCGATCGCTCTCCTCCCGCGTCGAGCGCTCTGAGGCGCTCCGTGCCCTGTCGTCGGAGCAGTCATCGAGATGAGAGCGTTTCCAGCAACGTCATCACAGCACAGCGTCGCCGTTCTTGGCGACGGTCCACCTAGGCAACCTAGGCCACATCATGCTGGCGGCTCAAAGAACGTTCGTCCCACCGGCGCATCCGCCGGTGTAGCTTTGGATAGCCGAAACATCGGACGTTAGCAGTAGTCACGTGGTTTCGCATCTGCCATTTCCTCCTCCGAGAGCGAGTCACACGTTCGGCTTGCGCGCTTGTCCTCTACCTCAGAGTTCGGGGAACGCCGGATCTGCATGACTCTGCTTCGGGGGATGGATGCGACCAGTCGAAGATACCATATGTCAAGTTTTCTTTTTCGAAATTGTGCAATTCTTTAAAATTTTACGTAAAAAAAGTAAACAGGCTAAATAAAATATCCCTTTCTGAAATCACTACACTTTTTTCTAAATTCAACATAGCTCATCAGATTTGGTGCAGTGGTTGCTCTGAGTAACTATTGCCGATTTCTCATGTACAGTGTAGACCGCTTATAACGTAAGTCACCCGAGTCGCGAATATATGCACTATAAGCGGTACTGCACTATAACCAAAACAACGATTTTCAAGCCCTGCACGTATGCAAAACATGTAGACCAAGCATGTAGATACGCTTTGTACTACCGCGCGCACATGGCGAAAACATAATCACGATGTAGCCGGTTCTCTTCAAGCTCGACAGCTTTGCACTGAGTCAAAACGAAACAACTGTTTGCCGCAACCGCCGCGAAAAAAAAAAAAAAAACGTGACCGCTATCGACGCGATTATGAACGGCGACTTTGTGGTGCTGAAGGCACGCGTCCGACGCTCGCACCGAGTCTGGACGAATTAACTACCATTCGCTGCAACAACTGCAGCCGAAACTGCGGTCGCTATCTATGCGATCACCGATGGCGACTATGCTGTTTTTTTAGGCACGCGGCCGACGCGCGTACCCAGTAAAAACGAAACTACTGTTCGCCGCAACTGCTGCGGAGAAAACCGCGGCCGCTATCCACGCGATCGTGGATGACGACTACGCAGTTACGAAGGCCCGCGGCCAACGCGATGTTATGCGCGACGGTAAACGCAAAAATACAGGCTTTAAAGACACACATAGGCTCCAAGTAGAGTGTACTAGACAATGGTCGAGTGGGCCGAACGGCGCTCTGCCGCTGAGGCGCCGCGTGTGGAAAAATAGTGCGAGGGCGCTGCGAGCGAACTGGATTGGGGCGGAGACGCGCTCCGCGGCATATTCAACGTAATTTCGCTGCGGGCGCCGAGGCCGTTTGCGCATAGTACGCTCTTAAAATAGTGCTTTATTTCAACTGCAACTTTATGTTTACACCATTTTGTCAAACATATATATTTGAGGCAGGGATTATACAACGCGACGTCTTCAATTTTGCTGTCGTTGTCAAGCGCGTCGTCTGCTAGCGAGCGCGCGTTCGCTACGCGGACGCTGACGGACGCCCAGTTTTTCTCACAGAACCTCTGTACAGTACATTTTTTTAATGTTTAGTTGCTTCGGTGCGCCCATGACTCTTGACGGCCGGTGCCAAATGTAGTTTTAGCCAGGTGAACTGCTGTTTTTACCACTGTCCTCTAAAAGTAACTGGTATCTCCGCACCATGAAGGCTACGTAAGAAACTTTTATTATTGATATCGTGTCATTTTACACGCGCTTCTTGTTGGTGGATATTGATCAGGGACAAGGATCGAAGAAAACAATATTACAGTGAAATAAACCAGGTTTATTACTGCGTGGCGCGAAGAATGACCAATGTATTTCTAGGTAATGAACTCAAAGGGTATATATATATATATATATATATATATATATATATATATATATATATATATATATATATATATATATATAAGGGGAAAATAACAAACATTCTAAATGCAGTAATTGAGAAAGTGAGAACTCCCGACCGGAATAAGCGCACGTGTTTGCAGAAACAAACACACTTATTAGTAAATACTGGAAATAAAACTCTAATTCGCAGAAATAATATTCATGGCAGGCAAAACCATATATATATATATATATATATATATATATATATATATATACAGGGTGTTTCAGCGAACACTTTCGAAAATTCTGAAAGGTTGCCTGTGGCAGAGAGCACAATTCTAGTTCATGAGCTGGTCTACTTGAAGAGGCGGACATTACTTGCACAAAAAATTGCAATGCATCATCGACTAATTACCTGATGGCCCACATTGCAATTTACAAATTGTAGCCGTGGAGTTCGCAAGGAGGATCCACTTAGAACGAATTCTCAGAATGACACCAGTTTCGAGATATTCATTCCCGAACTTTGCGGAGAAATGCATTGGTGTTCCAGTTAAGTTTTTAACAAAACGTCGATTTACGCATTGATGCACAAAACTAGCTGGAACGCCAATGCATTTCTGCGCAAAGTTTGGGAATTAATATCTCGAAACTGGTGTTATCCTGATAATTAATTCCAAATGGATCCGCTTTGCGAACTCCACGACTACAATTTGTAAATTGCAATATGGGCCATCAGGTAATTAGTTAAAAACTAGTCAATTTTTGGTAATTAGTCGATTATGCATTTCAATGTTTTTTGCAAGTAATGCCCGCCTCTTCCAGTAGACCAGCTCTTTAACTAGAATCGGGCTATCTGCCACAGGTAACCTTAAATAAATTTTGAAAGTGTTCGCTGAAACACCCTGTATATATATGCGTGCGTGCGTGCGTGCGTGCGTGCGTGCGTGCGTGCGTGCGTGTGTGTGTGTGTGTGTGTGTGTGTTTGTGTGTGTGCAAGTGTTATTATTATGATGTACGACGCGGAATAGTCATTTCCGTTCTAATATAATGCATAACAGCACTATTGAAGTCTCAAAGGTGAGTGACTGCATGCAAGTGAGGACTGTTATTCCGAATAATTTTGCTGTCGGATAGTCGTGGCTGTTGCGCAGAGGCGCAGTTCCTGAGAGAATTAACGGACGGGTGTTAATAAGTCCTGCTTAACAAGTTCCTAGCTCTATATAAACGCCCCGTTTTGGGGCAGCCTGTAAATCTGCTAACTTGAGTCAGACAAGAATTGCTGACAGTCTCATCATGTTTGCAACCCATTAAAACTGAGTGCCCCATGTGGTACCACACTTATTTTCTTCAACGAACGCAACAGATCTGCACATATCTCTACCTCTGTGTGAGGTATGCCGTTCCTTTAATTGTTTATTATAGTCGTTATGATAGTGCATCAGATAACTGAACGCTACAGAGTTGAGCGGTCATACATTTGGGAACGGCATTACAATTACGCATGAAATATAGGATAAGCGTAACATGTTTTTCTCGGAAATCAGACTCTAGAATAATTTATGTTGTTTACACCCCCAGAAATAGGCCGAAGAACGCAGCCACCTGCTTTTTTCTTTTTTTTTTTAATATAAGCAAATTCTTGGGTTTTACGTGGCAAAACCACGATATGATTATGAGGCAACCGCTATAGTTTTTGCCACCTGGGGTTCTTTAACGCGCACCTAAATAGAAGTACCACGAGTCTATTCCAATTCGTTCCCATGGAATTCCGCGACCTGGATTGAACCCGCGAGCTCCAGAATTAGCAGCGCAACGCCGTATCCACGATATAGGCACTAATTAGGCTACCGCGCAGGCTTTATTTTATTTTTTGAAGAATCGACTGAAAAAAATCCACGTACGGCTTACGGCCAAAGATTAGCATATAGAATGGCTAACTAAAACCGTTTTCGGCGATCAAGGTCCGACTGCAGTAAATGACCCCGTACCAATTACTCCACATTCTGTTACGCGAGAAATGCGGACACTTGAATGGAATGTTGCACTGCAGTTTACTCCTATTTTTTTTTTTATCTATACCAATGCTTCCAGTAAATCTGAGTTCAAGGCGCCGGATGGGGCAGATATGCTTTACTTGTTTGAAGCGGCAAGCAGGAACGTTACATATGTTGCTTCGTGTGCGTTTCGCAAGACCTACTGATGGAAAACTATATGCGCAACAATACACACGAGACATACATGTTGCTTGAAGAACGACAAAAACATTTTTTCTCCAAAGGGAACCGTACAATAACATAGTAAAATGAAAGCCGACACTGCGGCCGCAATGCACGCGCAATCACCAAGCGGCATTAAAAAATAATAAAAAATAAATAAAGAAGAGAAAGGAAAGGAATTTATTCTTAAGGCATAAATACATGCCATATGCAATTATGAACCCCATTTTATCGGTCTGAACGCAAATACCAGCGCGCGAAGTACTACGAATGACCCTGCCGAGCTGTATCGCCAGCAGTTTCCAACGGCGCGACCTTGATGCAGCCCAATCCAGTTCGACCGCAGCGCCGCCCCAGTATTTTTCTACGTCGGGCGCCTCACTGCAAAGCATGCGCCGCCCCAGCCGCTCGTCCCACTCGACCATATTCTAGTACACTCTAGCTCCAAGCGTTCCGGCGTTACCGGCGTTGCTGTCATTCGCGCCATTCGCGTACGATTTCAACTGATGGCTGTGGCGATGCGGACTCCGCCGCTTCGTTTCGGTTGGATGCTAGCGCCGTTCTTGCTCTTTTGCGTCGCACATTTTCGGCGCTCCTCGCTCACCAAGATCCGAAAGTAGCCCCAATTAACCGTTGTGCGGCCAAATAAGTCCGAATTAACGAGAGTTTGATTGCATTGAATAATGCATACGCCGGCCGGCAGCACACAGCTTGTTGAGAAGCGTGCTCGCTGCCGCCCTTGTCGGCGAGATTTTCCCGCGGAAGCCGCATTATAACCGGTATTTCGCCTCACGCGGCTGCACTGTAAGCGGTATGCGTATACATGGAATTCTATGGGAGGGTAAACAGGAGTCGGGAAAACGCCACGTTGTAGCCAGTTCTGCACTATAAACGGTTGCGTTATAAGTGGTCTATACTGTATTTCGATAGGAGCCCCCAAGCTCAATGTTCCCCTTAAGTTCGAGCTTGAATAATATACTTGTTGGTAAGATATGTTTGTAAGCGTGCGATCGTGGCCCAATAAGCTACAGCACCGGTGTACTGAGCTCAACAGCAGAGGGTATGTTTGTAAAGCGGCTTGGGAAAGAAGAGGAGAAAAGAAAGGGACAAGGCAGGGATGTTATTCAGAAGTGTGTCTGGTTGGCTAAAAATTACTCTATGCTGTGGTCGTCATACCACCTTACGTTCCATCAGCATAGTTTCTGTTTCATTTCGCTATTGTGCTATCGTCAATCAATCAAGATTAGGCCACCGTCGTCATGACATTGTAATTCTGTTGCAATTATTTATCGCCATCACTTCAGAATCATCTCATCGTCGTCATGCCGTGGTCCTCATATGCCTTTGTTGTTCTGTCGACATCATTCCTTCTTCGTAATTCCATCTTCGTCACTGCATGCACCGTCGGCCTGGGGTCCTTGTTCTACCGTCGTGAGATAGCATTGGCGAGCGATGGTCATAACAAAGCGGGTCAACCAGGGAGACAGTGTATGGCCGCATATAGTTGAATCACTTGAAACATCAGTAGAAACACTACGGATTCTAAATAAAGGTGTCTTGGCTAACACGGTGTGTCGCTTCTTGTTCGCTACATTTATTTATTTATTTATTTATTTATTTATTTATTTATTTATTTATTTATTTATTTATTTATTTATTTATTTATTTATTTATTTATTTATTATACATACTTTCAAGGCCTAGTAGGCACAACAGAAAGGAATAGTGAAAATATACAATATTTGCAGTACAGAACAAGAACAGAAAAATTAAACTGCAAGGCACTTTGAACGGCAATCTTGAAGTTAGTGGCGTCATAAATGGAGACTGTAGAGGCGGGAAGGCGGTTCCATTCATTGGCGGTTCTTGGCAAGAAGGAAGAATGGTACAAATTAGTTCGACAAGATGGCACTTCAATTTTGTGTTGATGGTCGATACGAGATGATATGTAACTGGGTGTGGTGAAAAGGTTTTCTTTAAGAGAAGGGTTAAGGTAACATATTCTATGAAAAAGACAGAGACAGAGACTTGCGACGTAATGAGAGGTCAGGCAGATCTAGTGTTCGTTTCATGGACGTGACGCTAGAATGACGTGAATAATTTGAGAGCATAAAACGGGCGGCACGGTTCTGAATGCTTTCAAGGGAAATGACGAGATTGGTATGAGCAGGGTCCCATATGGCACAAGCATATTGTAATTTCGGGCGGACGAGAGTTTTATATAGAGTAAGCTTTAGTGAGGCGGGTGCTGATGCAAAGTTTCGTCTCAAATAGCCTAAGCTTCGGTTAGCATTGTTAGTGACATATTCAACATGCATGTTCCATGAAAGGTTGTTAGTGATATACAGGCCAAGATACTTATATGAGTTAACAACCGACAGGGCAGTGCCATTAATAGAGTATGGGAATATATCAGAGGGGGTAAAGCTAGAGGAGACGCGCATACTTTTGCGTTTAGTTATGTTAAGCTGCATTCGCCATTTGATGCACCAGTTGGATACACCATCCAGGTCGTCCTGTAGCTTACGGGAATCACTAAGGTTAGTTGTCTTGCGATAGATGACACAATCGTCCGTGAACAGCCTAATGGTTGAATTAGAGATACAGTCAGGAAGGTGATTAATGTAGATGAGAAAAAGCAGGGGACCGAGTACCGATCCTTGTGGTACACTGGATGTTACGGAACAAGGTCTGGATGTAAATTCGTTAGCAGTGACATACTGGGTCCTGTTAGAGAGGAAATCCTTTAGCCATGCCTTCTTAATATTGACATTGGGGTCAATATTAAGAGGGGAAAATTTGAAAATCAGTAAATCGCGAGAAACAGAATCGAAAGCTCGCGAGAAATCTAGAAATATGCAGTCGCTGTTGAATTTCTGGTCCGCATTATTAAACAAGTCGTTCGTAAAAGAAAGCAGTTGCGTATCACAGGAGAAGAATGCGGCCTTTTTCGAAAGCCATGCTGTGCTTTGTTAAAGAGTTGGTCTAGAGAAAACGATGTGAATAAGATGTGAATAAATTATATGCTCTAACATTTTGCTTGGAATGCATGTTAATGAAATGGCCGCCATTTAATGAATTGGTCGGTAATTATTAGCGGAATGAATGTCACCTGATTTATGAACCGGAACCACCTTTCTGATAACAGACCAAAACTTCCGTGGGTTTGAAACCAGAAATGATGGAAGAATATTGCTCAGAAAAGATTGTTTGGCATTAGCTAATGCCATAGTCCCTTAATAGCTTTTTCTGCTGGTCACGAAACTCCCGCCTCAGTTTGATATAGAGCCAGCGCCTGCCGCTAGGGGCGCCATAGTAAAAAAAGGTAAGGTTTTTTTAAAAAATGTCACAGTTTCGCCCTAAGGGCGAAACAATGAATGCGATAGCAACACAGCAATGTCATGCGAAGTAAGGTGAGCGGCTTTGGTAGCAATATGAATTGTAGTAAACATGAGCTGATTAAGTAAGCAGGTGTGCTGCGGCGTAAGTAGACCGACATGAAGAGAGACTCGATGACCACGAGAAGGCGCGTGTGAAACGGTGGTGTTGATGAGAAGCGCTTCCAGTGGGCAGCGCGTGCGAAAGGACACACCTGTAGCGCTGCACTGCCGATCCGGGCAGCATTACATGTGTAGCGTGCGTTGGAAAATGTGGCCCGACTATCACTAACTGAATGAACAAGCGTGGTGTGAGCGCGCACAAACAAACATGAATAGATCACACTCAATGACTGCAGACAACGACTGTCAAAACGCTGGCAGCAAGCCCATACGCTGCAGCGGGCGAAGGTACGTGCTGTCTATCGCTTCAACAGAAATTGAGCGGCGAATGCACAGTGCATAAAGGTCAGAGCCGTGTGGAGATAAGAGACGGTGCGGCGAGCGACGAGCGCGGTTGTTGGCAGAGTAGAAATGCTCCCCCCCCCCCCCCCCCCCGCGCTCCCTACGGCGCTGGCTTCCCGCTTCCTTGCTAGCGCGTGGGAGAGATAAGAGACGGTGCGGTCGAGCGACGAGCGCGGTTGCTGGCAAAGTGGAAGTGCCCCCCCCCCCCCCCCCCCCCCCGCTCCTTCCGGCGCTGGCTTCCCGCTTCGTTGCTTGCGCGTGGGAGATTGAGTGCGTTCGCTCTCCGTGATAGCGCGCGTCCCCGCACGCTTCCGCTCGGGCATACGGCGCGCGGTGAAGATTTTATCTATACGGAACCTCACGGCGACGGCGACGCCGACGGCAGAAATCCGGTTGAAGTGTCTATAAAAATGCTCTCCCGAGTGAAGCCGAACGGGACGGGACGGTCGTGGCCGAGTGGATCTCAGCGCAGCAGAAGCAGCGTACCAAAGAATAAGTTCAATTTTTGTTTATTTTTATTTGGTTGCTAGAAGTGTTAGGTTAACCGAGCTATCTATATATATTGTTTTTCATGCTTTTTTAGTTTCTTGGTTATTTTGGTAGGACGTTAGTAGGTAACGAATAGTTGTATTTTTTGGAAGCGGGTTGTGGCACACGTATTGCATCGTGAAAGCAGTGTAAAGCGGCAGTTTTAAACCGTGTTAGGGAAGCTAGCGGAGGTAGCCGGATCGCAAGATTGCCGTACGGCTTACCGTGGGGCTTTGTTCAGGTATTTTGGTGGGCTTTCTCGTTAGGTGGTCGGGCGGACGCTGGTGCGGCAGGCTAGGAAGGACAGGGGTGATGGCGAGCTGGTGCAGTGCGAGGAGTGCAAACGTTGGTGTTATTTGGACGAGACGCACTTCGCAAGTTTAGCCGACGCTGAGGAGGCTAACTTCGCGTGCAGGTCGTGTGAAGGATTTAAAGGGGCTGTGCGGCGGATGGAAGGGGAATGGGCAGCCAGTGTGGAGGAGCTCAAAGGGGAGCTGAAGGTGGAGCGAGAGCGGCGGATTGAGCTCGAAACTCGGATCGGCGAGTTGCTTGACAGGGAGGGGGCCGAGGCCATCCTAGTAAAGCGAATAGCTGGCGAGCTACAAGATGAACGGGAAAAGCGGGCCATGCTGGAAGAGCGGGTGGAGGCGCTAATGACACAGGCGGCGCGTAATCCCGGGTCAGAGCTGCGTCAGGCGGGCGGCGGGGACAGCGCGGAGACTCAGGCAGAGGCATGCTATGAGAGCAGGGAGGGACGCCTAGGGGCCGTAGAACAGCAGGCGAGAGCCGGCGGCAACACGGCGGTTCCACAACTCTACAGCGAGGTAGTGCGGCAGGCTTCGGGTGGGAAGGGACGAACGGCAGGGAGCACATCGTCACGTGTCAGAGGCGGACGGCGGGTGGAGAACCAGCTAGCGCGAACTGGAGGACGGCAATCGCAGGCGGGAGGCAAACGTGTAGAGTGAAGGGTCCTAGTGGTGGGGGACTCCAACGTAGCGAGGGTTGAGGAGGGCGTCCTTACAAAAATAAAGGCAGACGGGCGGGTGGAGGCCCATTCAGGGAAGTGCATGGTTGACACAATGGCAAAAGCTCAGCAGGTGGTATGGGACAACATGGAGCACGAAAATCTGGTCGTTATCCATGCTGGTCGGTCAACGATGTGCTGAAGGGAAGGAGCCAGAACCTAAACGGACAGAGAACAACGAAGTGCAAAGTGCGCGTCGCATGACCACCCCGCCGACAACTGCACTGTGCAAACTGCGACGGTGAGGCTTATTCTCGCTCCTGTCGGAAGAAGGAAAAAGAAATAATCACTCTAAAAGAAAACATATCGTTCAAAGAAGCGCGCAAACGCCTCTCTATTGTACAGGGGCCGACATTCTCCCAAGTGCAGGGGGCAGTGCCACAACGGTTCTCGGCGACCGTCAGGGCCACCCAGAGTGGACCGGCGGTAGTGCCACACGCCCCCACTGGGGGATCAGCTAGTGCTGTTCCACCACACAGCAAAAACAGCCAGCAGCCCTCCGGGCCTGCGGCATCTAGGACTTCTAGGGCCTCTGCTCGTGCAGAGAAGCCCGAATCCCCCGCGAGCGTACGCCGCGAGCGGGCATCCAGCGCCTCGGCAGAGGCAATGAATACATTATCAAGTGTATCGGCGTCTCAGACGCCGAAGGACCGGCGCAGCTCTCAGGAGCGCGCCAAGAAAGACAAACCCCGCATCATGGGGCCCGGAAAGGGCCCTGTGGGCTAACATAACTTTCCTCTCTTAAACAGACAGCACAAAACACATTCATTATGGATACACAAATACTACAATGGAATGTGAGAGGACTTCTTCATAACCTCGACGATATTAGAGAACTCCTACATAAACATGTAGGAGTTCTTCGTCACTACACTTTCTTCGTCACTACACCATCTACCGTAAAGACCGTGACGTGGCGAACGCCTCGTCTGGCGGTGTAGCAATAGTTGCCGACAAGTCTGTAGCTTGTCAATATGTCGACCTTCAGACGCCCCTTGAGGCACTGTCAGTTCGGGCACTTCTTTTCAGTAAGTTGGTAACCGTATGCTCCATTTATATACCCCCGAATCATCATCTCGAGAAAAAGACTTCCATAACCTCATTGATCAGCTTCCCGAACCCTACATACTCGTGGGAGATTTTAACGCTCATAACACGATGTGGGAAGACTCACGATGCGATGCGAGAGGTAGATTCATAGAAAACTCCCTCGTGAACTCCGGTGCATGCCTCTGCAATAAAAAGGAGCCAACCTATTATAACCTCCATCACAATTCATACTCATCAATAGACTTGGGGATTGGTTCTGCTTCCCTTTTTTCCGACTTAGAATGGAGTGTAATTAAAAACCCATTCGGAAGTGATCACTTTCCAGTCACACTAAACTTAGTAACCCAACATAACTCCCCTCCGCATGTCCCTTGGAAACTAGCCTCCGCCGATTGGAAACTTTTTAAAGAATCGACATTTCTATCACTAGATTTTATCGGTGAACTTAGTATAGACGACGCAGTAGCGTATTTTACCGCTTTTATTATTGACGCAGCAGAGAAATGCATTCCACAAACAAGTGGCAGCTCGTTCAAAAGACGAGTGCCTTGGTGGAATGAAGACTGCAAGCAGGCACGCAAAAAAAAAAAAAGTAATAAAGCATGGGGCATGCTCCGTTGATCGCCAACAGCTCAAAACCTGATAGAGTTTAAACACATTAAATCACAGGGAAAGCGAACGCGACGGCAAGCCAAGAGGGTAAACTGGGAAAGGTTCCTTTCAGGCATTAAATCCTATACCCAAGAGGCAAAAGTATGGAACGGGATACGAAGGGGCAACAAAGCCATCCATTACCCCTGGTAAATGACGAAGAGAACAGCCTAGAAGACCAAGCTGATGCGCTTGGGGAATACTTCGAACGGGTGTCTAGCTCTGTGCATTATTCCCAATCATTCATCAATTACAAAGAAATAGAAGAACATAAGGCACTTGACCGCAGATGCAGACAAAATGAACATACAACAGTCCCTTCGACATCGCTGAACTGAAAGCTGCTTTGAACGCATGCAAAAGCTCCGCGCCGGGAGCTGACAGGATCATGTACGACATGCTCAAGTACTTACACACTGACACACAAATTACGCTCCTCGCACTTTTGAACACAATTTGGGCCGCCGGATACCTTCCAGCTAGGTGGAAGGAAGCTATCGTTGTCCCAATTTTGAAGCAGAGGAAAGACCCATCCTTGGTATCAAGTTACCGCCCAATAGCACTGACCAGCTGTCTATATAAGCGGTTTGAAAAGATGATCAATCGCCGTCTGCTGCACTTTCTTGAATCCAAAAAGTTGCTCGACCCACATCAGTGTGGTTTCAGGGAAGGGCGGTCGACAACAGACCACCTCGTACGCGTCGAGGCTAACATTCGTGACGCATTTGCGCACCAACAGTACTTTTTGTCGGTGTTCCTCGACATGGAAAAAGCATACGACACCACTTGGCGCTACGGAATTCTGCGGGATCTGTCAGGAATGGGTATCCGTGGGAACATGTTAAACGTCATTGAAAGTTACTTAACAAATCGGACATTCCGTGTTCGAATTGGTAATGCTTTGTCCAGGTCATTTATCCAGGAAACCGGGGTGCCGCAGGGTGGTGTAATCAGATGCACCCTTTTTATTATAAAAATGAACTCCTTGCGCTCATCTATTCCGCAAAGTATTTTTTATTCTGCATATGTCGATGATGTGCAAATCGGATTTAAGTCGTGTAACCTCGCCGTCTGCAAACGACATGTTCAGCTTTGCCTAAACAAAGTGTCCAAATGGGCTAACGAAAATGGATTTAAGTTAAATCCCCAGAAAAGCTCCTGTGTGCTCTTTACAAGAAAGAGGGGCCTCGTGCCAGAGCCCACTATCGAACTCCTTGGCCAACGCCTACCTCTAAACGCAGAGCACAAGTATTTAGGTGTGATACTGGACACTAAACTATCCTTCCTTCCCCACATTAGGTATCCCAAAGTTAAATGCCTAAAAACAATGAACATTCTCAAAGTACTGTCACACACAACATGGGGCAGCGACAGAAAGTGCTTGTTGAACCTGTACAAGAGCCTAGTACGTTCACGCTTAGATTATGGTGCCGTGGTGTATCACTCTGCTGCGCCAACCGCGTTAAGAATGCTGGATCCGATTCATCATTTAGGCATCCGATTGGCCACGGGCGCCTTCAGGACAAGCCCTGTACAAAGTCTCTACGTGGAATCGAATGAATGGTCTCTTAATTTACAGAGGTCATACTCTAGTTTCACTTATTTTCTGAAAGTGCATTCGAACCCTGAACACCTAGTGACACGACCATAAACAATAGCACATCTGCCACACTGTTTCGCAATCGACTTACAGCAAGAGAGCCCTTTTCGCTGCGTGTCAGAAAGCTAAGTAGTGAAATGGGGGTCCCATTGCTCGAACATCGCCTAATGCCACCAGTAAAGCTGCTACCTCCGTGGCAGTGGTGGGTGGTAGAATGTGACACATCTTTTATCGAGGTTACAAAACATGCTCCACAGACACACATTCACATGCACTTTTTAGAACTACTGTTGCCCTGAATTTTACACGGATGCGGCAAAGTCACATGCCGGCGTATCTTACGCAGCTTTGGGTCCTTCCTTCTCTGAGTCCGGCATTCTGCACCCTCAGACAAGTATTTTTACAGCAGAAACCTATGCAGTACTGACTGCAGTAAAACACATCAAGGAATCCAAACTACAAAAGACAATAATATTCACAGATTCCTTAAGTGTTGTAAAAGCTTTACTGTCTTTAAAGAAGCACAAGAATCCTGTTTTTATTGAGCTTTATTCACTATTGTGCACTATTTATTCATCCAACAAACATGTGATAGTATGCTGGGTTCCTGGGCATAGGGAAATAGAAGGTAATATGCTTGCCGACAAAATGGCTACATCAGTTCCATCGGAAGCTGTTAATTCTACCATGACTGTCCAAGCTGGAGATCTTAAACCTTTTGTACGCAAGAAGCTAAAAAACCATTGGCAACGTTTGTGGGAGGCTGAAACTAATAATAAGCTCTACGTAATAAAACCACAGTTAGGCATGTGTACATCCACAACGAAAACACGGCACATCGATGTTCTATTCTGTCGACTCAGAATAGGGCACACGTATGGTACCCACAATTATCTGGGGTGATTCCACGAGAGATCAACACGGGTCCAAAAATTCATATTTTAGATTTCATTCAATATTTTATATTTTGTGGGCATATCACTCGGTAGTACGAAAGTGAACTTGCATTCTTTGAGAAATGGATACTTTAGAAGAAAAAAAATATCGAAATTCTTCAAGTTGCAGGCTCCATTTACATGCACCGGGCATTCTCGCAAATTCACAACAATGTCAAATACAAAATATTACGGCTACAAAGAATGCATTTTCTTGTGTAAAACGTATACGTAAAGAAGAGTCAGCAAGCGTTGTTTGAGGCTTCTGTGCAAAATGGAAGTGTTTTAGAAAAAATTCTTAATTTGCTACACTTTTCGAAATTTGCTATATTTACGAATTTTTATCTACTAAACTAATGAATGTAGCCTTTTGAAATTTGGTGGGCTATGCGACCTTAACCTGTTTAACGATTGTGCTGAATATTGTTGCTGTAGCACAAATTTCCATTTTTACAGTTTGCCTCAAATGTGAAGTTTTGACGAAAATGAACACTATTTAAAAATCAAAATAAAAAAAATACCCATCGTTAATTTTTCTCAAAATTTCGTAAACAGCTGTCCACAGACACTGGAAAAAGAACATTAAAAACATCTTGCATTATTTTGTTTTTAATGACAATATATGTGGTAGAAATGAGAGCTTCGCCGGGATGCAGCAAGGTGCTAAGAAATAGGGACATCGGGGTAAAAAGAACGTCCATTAGCCTCTGACTTGCCTAAACTTGGCCATGATTGCGACAAAAGGGCAGTTTTGTTAAACCAGTATTATGATTGCAAGCACGCAGTTCTCGAATGCCTAACTTTCTGACGTAAATTGTGTTACTGGGCCATCATTCGTGCCCATATTTTGTTAGTGCTTTCAGATGATGCTCTTCTAAAAATCGTCTCTTTTGAACGAGTTGGTAGGGTGTAGTAGAATGGGGAGTGGGCCCGTGGGAGGCGGTGGCAAACAGGTGGTAAAGCGAAATACGTTGAAAGTTGCTGGCGGTGTGGCCGCAGCCTTAAGAGGAAGCTTTAGCTTGGGTGCTCCTATCTAAATACATGTAAAACGAGAATTCCTTTTTCTCCGCAACCACTGCACCACATTTGATGACGTTTGTTGCAGTTAAAAGAAAAGTGAAACTCTAGTGGCCGTTGGTTGCGATTATTTTATTTAAGTCGTCAACTGTTTATAAAATTGACAAAATAGCAGAGCTTCAGAAAACGAAACTATCAAGTTTATAACTCTAACTCAGCAATGAAACATGATATCACAATCTTGTCAACTGCACCGAATAGAAAATCTAAAGTGTACAACATTGCTATATTCTACATGGCTTTAAGATAGACTACTATTTTGTGTGTAGAACTTGTGCAAAGTCCTTGTAAAAAATGTAACAAATTCACGTAAGAAATAAATTGGCATCTCAAATTTGTCTGCTTTGAATGCTCTAATAGATGCCGTTCACAGGTCTGCGATATCTTTTATATAGGTGCAGAGCTACGAATTTGTAAACTTCGTGCTTCTATTTTTTTCAAACTTACCAATTCTTGAAAATTACAGTTAAGTAATGCACGCCAGAAATCGACATTTCGCGTCCGACAGTCACTAGAATTTACCTTTCTCTCTCATGTGCAACAAATTTAAGTAAAATCGGCCCAGTTGGAACAGGAAATCGTTTCTGCGTTTTACATGTATTTCAATAGGCGGCATCGGAGTTGGGCTCGAGCGAAATCTTCCTCTTAAGGGCAAGCTTTATAAGATTCGCTTCATTACATCTGCGTGATCTGGCCCCCTGGATCAGTTGGTCTTATCGAAAATGTGGAAAGAGCCGCCATTACTGCAACGCTTCGTAAACTGAGGACGCGTTCTCAGCACGCTACCATCCTTTCGGATTTGTCAGCGGTGCTCCAACAATTATCCCGTGCATTGTATGGCAGCAAGTTCGGCAGACAGTCATTGATGTTAGCTAAGGAGCTCAGCAATAGGCATTTCATTGTCAAGTTTCAGTGGATACCTCCACATGTTGGACTTGCAGGCAATGATGCAGCAGATTAAATTAAGAGTGCCAATGAATCACCCCTTATATAAAGACTTCTCAGCACTTTGAATATCACCTCACCATCCAGGAGTGGCTTTAGCACTTTGAATATCACCTCACCATTCATGAGTGGTTTAAGGAATCCGTCACGCAGAAGCTATACGCTGTCTCATAGAGTAAGAACTAGTTCCGCGAACACCCCCCCCCCCCCTCCCTGTTAACGCGGAACAGTTCATCTGTGCCTGCCAATACTGCAATAAAAACAGAAACGCTCTGCTTGAGGCTTCGCACAGTAGACCAATATCCTTAAGAGTGTGCGGAACAGGTAATGTTTCCCAAAACACATAAGTTTCGGAGAGAGGAAGTGTCGTGCCTCTTTCCACCCGTTCAACCCCCTTTTTAAAGAGGCGGTAGAAGAGAGCAACCGCTGGCACACTATCTGCCAGCTAAATAAGCCCTATCCAACACACCCCCCCCCCCCCCCCCCCATGTCTTAGGTTATACTGTATAATGACGTTTCCGACGGAGCCATGGCAAGTACGAAATTTTTAGAGAATTTTAACTGCCGTAAATTTTGTTACTTTTGTACATGCACAGGGAGTTCACCGTTAAATCTGCAATTATCTGCGCTGCAAGCTACGCACACTTGTTAAATAAAATGAGCCATGTAAAGGTTGCTCTGTTGACGTATCTTTACTCACATTCAAGAGAATGAGTATTGTACTAAACGGTATTTTATGCATAAGTATTGACCATAAGGGTAAAATTACGCTTGTGTCGCAATCATGGCCAAGTTTAGGCAAGTCAGAGGCTAATGGACGTTCTTTTTACCCCGATGTCCCTATTTCTTAGCACCTTGCTGCATCCCGGCGAAGCTCTCATTTCTACCACATATATTGTCATTAAAAACAAAATAATGCAAGATGTTTTTTAATGTTCTTTTTCCAGTGTCTGCGGACAGCTGTTTACGAAATTTTGAGAAAAATTAATGATGGGGTTGTTTTTATTTTGATTTTTAAATAGTGTTCATTTTCGTCAAAACCACATTTGAGGCAAACTGTAAAAATGAAAATTTGTGCTACAGCAACAATATTCAGCACAATCGTTAAACAGGTTAAGATCGCATAGCCCACCAAGTTTCAAAAGGCTACATTCATTAGTTTAGTAGATAAAAATTCGTAAATATAGCAAATTTCGAAAAGTGTAGCAAATTAAGAATTTGTTCTAAAACACTGCCGTTTTCCACAGAAGCCTCAAACAACGCTTGCTGACTCTTCTTTACGTATACGTTTTACACAAGAAAATGCATTCTTTGTAGACGTAATATTTTGTATTTGACATTGTTGTGAATTTGCGAGAATGCCCGGTGCATGTAAATGGAGCCTGAACTTGAAGAATTTCGATATTTTTTTTCTTCTAAAGTATCCATTTCTCAAAGAATGCAAGTTCACTTTCGTACTACCGAGTGATATGCCCACAAAATATAAAATATTGAATGAAATCTAAAATATGAATTTTTGGACCCGTGTTGATCTCTCGTGGAATCACCCTCTGCTGACTGGTGATGAGCCTCCAACCTGTGGCAGATGTGGCGAGAGGCTCACCGTCCTTCATGTTTTGCTTGAATGCCAGGAAGCAGAACTTCTACTTAGAAAGTATTTCCCTTCAGCTTACAGAGACCATATTCCTCGCCATCCGGCAATGCTCCTTGGACCAGAGCCGTTTTTCGATAGCAAATCAGTTTTAAACATTTTAAATGATTTTGCTCTATTGAAAGTGATAGGCACGAGACATTCGTAGCGCATCCTTTTTCAAGAGGCTGCTGCTGCGATAGGACCGCTTTGTAACGCCCATGCTTCCATGCCCTTGCGTTTCAAGGGCCTTGGAAATGCAGTAGTGCTACAAACGACATATTGTAGTTCATTTTATCCCCCCTTGTCAATGTATTCCTTGTTTTAAAGTACATTCATTGGTCATTTCCATAATTTTATTACATATGTGTTTACGGACTTTACAGCCACTGTTTTTAGGCCCCTCTACAGCCATGTCACAACCAACTGCATAATTCATTACTTCATTGTTAACTCATTAACTGTGGCCTGGCGCTCTTTGGCCATACTTGGCCCTTGCGCCACAAAACATCAAATTCATCATCATACCTAGCAGACAACCGAAGTGTTGCGGTTCGACGCCTACACGGTTTATTGCGGCGATTTGGTAGTAACGAGGAGCTTCTTCAGCAATACGACAAGGCAGTCAGGCAGTATGAACTGGATGATCACGCTGAAAGAGTCAATGGAAAAGACGCGGCAGAGAGATGTTACTACATGCCGCACCATGCTGTTATCAGAGAATCATCCTCGACGACACGGCTGAGGGTGGTCTTCGATGCCTCGTCACACGCGCATGGAGCAGCGTCTCTGAACGAATTATTAGAAAAAGGACCCAAGATAACATAGTTAAAATGCTTGTGAATTTAAGGCTACACAGGATTGGAATTACTGCAGATGTACAAACGGTGTTTCTTCAAATCGGCATTCAAGAGCCTGATCGCGACGCCTTGCGGTTTTTATGGTTTGACAGCACGCCAATGTCAAGTGAACATGTGCTGAAAATAGTGGCGTATAGGATGACACGAGTGCCATTTGGAACTACAGCAAGTCCATTCCTCTTAACAGCGACGCTCCAGTATCACTTCAAGCACGTCGATCCTGCGCTGAGATCATCTGCCATGCAACTTGCCGAGAATTTCTACGTTGACGATCTTGTCACAGGAGTTCCTTCTTCAAAAGAAGCTTTCCGTCTTTACAAAGAAGCAAATCTCATCCTGAGCAAAGTGGGCATGAAGCTGCAAAAATGGTCCACCAATGATGATGAGCTAAGAAAGTACTTCAGTGATAGATTAGACTCTGTCTCAGCAATGGCTCCCACGAAAGTTCTTGGTTTGCTATGGGACACAGCTGCTGACAAGCTTATTCTAAACATGGAATCTCTGTTGCAGATTCTCGAAAAGAAGAACGACACCAAGAGATGTGTCCTTCAGACGACCGCACGGATTTTCGATCCATTAGGGTGGCTATCACCGTTCGTCGTTAGGATGAAAGTCCTCTTTCAGAGATTGTGGGAGCACGGCACAGCGTGGGAAGAAGTTATGCCTGAGCAACTTAGACACAAATGGGGAACTTGGTCCGATGAGCTGAAATGCTCTCCGTTGTTTTCACTTCCCAGGTGTGAGCTAAAGTTATTATTGGACAAGCCTTCAAGCTCCCAGCTTCACGTATTTGCTGATGCCAGTTCGATTGCTTATGGTGCCGTAGCTTACCTGAGAATGGAAGATCAATGCGGTAACGTTGATGTTCAGCTTCTATTTTCGAAGTGTAGAGTAGCTCCAATCAAACGGATCACGTTACCACGTTTGGAATTGATAGCAGCGGTTCTGGCTTCTAGAGTCCTAAAGTTCTTGCGGGAGGTTCTAGAGTCGAGGCAATGGAAAATAGAAGAGCACCTGTGGACGGACTCAACTGTAGCGCTTTGTTGGATACAAAGCACGGCAACCAAGTGGAAGCAATTTGTTTATAACAGAGTTAACGAGATACGTCAAGTAACAGATCCAGACCAGTGGCATCACTGTCCGGGAACACAAAACCCGGCTGATCTGCTGACGCTTGGGCTTTCGCTCACAAACCTTCGAAATAGCCAGCTGTGGTGGAAAGGACCTAACTGGCTTCTACGTGCGGCAAATAGTTGGCCAACGACATCTGACGCTCTAGATTCTGAACCGGAAGACGAACAAATTTCTTTCGAGTTACAAACAAACGTTCCTGTACTGGTGAGTGTGATAAGAGAACCACTTTTCAGTGCCGAGCGATTTAGTTCTTGTTTAAGAATGGTAAGAGTGACAGCATGGATAAAAGGCTTCGTGGACAACTGTAGATCGCCAACGTCGCATACAGAAGGATCACTTACAGCTACTGAAGTTCAAGAAGTTGAGAACACCTGGTTCAAGTAAATGCAGTAAATGCCAAAGAGAGAGCCCAACTTGAAGTGGGACAAGACCTCGACAAGACGTCGCCCATAAGAGACCTGCATCCCTTTATCGACGAAAAGGGCGTCATGAGGATTAGACCTCGCCTTCAGAACGCCGATGTCACATACAACGAAAAGACGCCTGTGCTGCTGCCGTGCAACCACCCGGTCACGCGACTCGTCATTTAGCAAGCTCACAAAACTGTGCTCCACGGCGGGGTCGGTGACGTAATGCAGTGATTTGGGCTTGTTGGTATGACATCGTGAGGCTTATAGCGCATGAAAAGACAAGGACGAATGAAGAGGTGACACACACAGGCGCTAACTTGCAACAATATTTATTTCGAGCAAAGGACCCACACATATATACAACTGTTTCGCATACATCATCATACATGCGCCGTTTACAAAAAAATTGCCCGCCAATCCACCCTGTGAAGGTGGTTGGAAAGCGAAGCTTTTTACGCCACCCTCACGGTGACTGCGGCGCACTTGATATTTCACACACTACAACGTAACTTTAACCACGGCCTTTATTATTATTTACTTCACAACAATGTTCACTACTGCTTTATGATCGGTGTGATATACACTCAAATTTTCAGTTTTCACTGTAGTTACGTTCTTTGCCAAGGTTAAATCAATGCACGTTCCGCGAATGGTGGTTGGTTGTTTTGCATTGGTGAAGCATACGAGTGCTAACTCTTTCCGTGGTCTACCCATAGTGGGGTAGTCTAGAAAATGAACCGAAGCAGTTACTAGGCTGGAAGGGTTTCGAATGACGTCAACCCTCTTTCAAGTAGCTGCATACGCTTTGCAACAGCTGGAATCTAATCTTACGGACCGCGCCGAGCCTGTTTCCGTTGTTTGCCCGCAGCCCTTATCATCCATCATGTTGGCTCATCGCTTCCCAGTGAACCACAAATATCCATTGGATGTACCACAAAAGACCAAATATCCAAGACATTTAACGACGTCCAGTTTACATCTATAGTATGTTCGACTAGTACGTGGCAGTCAAGGGTCATCCAGAGGACGTCGAATGTCCTTATGATTTGGACATCTCTTGCACATTCAAAGCTCTCGTGCATTGATCGTACATTGTGCGTTATGAGTCGATGCACGCACTATACCGCAGAAATACAAGCAAACTGTCTCTAATGCCTAACAATGGGAAGCTAGGAGAGCAAAAGCATTAAATTATTTTGCAATTTAGCACGACCTTTGCACGCACTGCTGGAGGTCTGGTAACGTTGCTGCCGGACACCGCGCGCAAAAGCCAATACTTTCGCCATTTTTTCGCTATGCTTTCGGTCTCGGTTACGTCATTTTCTTTCTCATACAAAGATGCTTTATTTTTCAGTTATATCTATTAGTACATTGTTGAAAATACGTAACCTTTAACTTGC